>NW_028263177.1:61637-88353 GCF_049901735.1 Notechis scutatus
CTTTATTGATGTGTCTGCTTTTGGCTAGGCGGTAGATCTCATTCTCGCCTTCTCGCGTGTTCAGCTTCTCGTAGATGTCGTCGTAGTGGGAGCTTCTGGCTGTCGCTACTGCTTTCTTGGCTGCCTTTTTGGCCGCCTTGTACTGCAGAGCTTCTCGCTGGTCTTGTCCTGAAGAAAGGCCTTGTAGAGCCGTTTCTTCAGGTGCACGGCATCTTGTACTTCCGGTGTCCAGAGCCATGTATCTCGTTCGATGCGTCTCCGTCCTGGCTTGGTACAACCAAGCTGTTGGCAGCCGGCAGTGTGAACAGTGCTCTTCAGCATGGACCACGCTTCCTGTGGCCCATCGACCATCTGCAGGAACTGCTCCGGTTTGATGAGGGGTCCCGCCATCTTCTTCTGGTTCCACCACTTGATTCGTGGCTGGTCTGCATTCTTTTGTCAATCTTGGTCTTGGGCTTGCTGATCCTGATCTTCGCCATCAGCGGCCTGTGCTGACTGCTTTCGATTATGCACGGGTACACCTTGGCGTTGAGCACGTTTTAGCGGCTCTTCGTGGTACGATGATGTAGTCGATCTGTGTGTGGTGGTTCCCATTTCTGCTATGGTAGGTGAGGAGTTGGGGTTCTCGCCTAATGAAGCAGGTGTTCGTGATGGTCATATCATGGGAGTCGGCAAAGTCCAGGATCCTCTGGCCATTCTCATTCATATCGCCTGTGCCGTGCCCACCGTGGCACTGGTGTCCGTTTTTGTCCCGCCCTACATGACCATTCAGGTCGCCAGAGATGATGATGTCGTCTTCATATGGGATCTGCCTGAGTTGGATGTCGAGCAGTTCCCAGAAGGTATCCTTCTCCTCCTCGTGACATCCGGTCTGAGGGGCGTAGGCGGACAAGATGTGTAGGCGCTGCCTCTCGGTCGCTACGAGATATATATATGGCATTCAGCTTTGTTCTGGTTTTTTCCCACGTCATTCTAGTAGTGCTTTTAAAGTTGTAGCAACGTTTCGGCAGAATCTCATCTGCCATCATCAGGCTTCTATACAGTATATATACATATATATATATGTACATTTTCTGTATGTATGTATTATAGTATGTATTATATATATATATATATATATATATATATATATATATATATATATATATATATATATATATATATATATGTGTGTGTGTGTGTGTGTGTGTGTGTGTGTGTGTGTGTGTGTGTGTTTTCTGAGGTTCTCGCGGGTATTTGTATGTGGATCTTTGGATCTTTGGGTTTTCTCCCGCGTAAGATTGGAAGTATCTAGGCAACGTTTCGATGAAGTCTCATTCATCATCTTCAGGCTTGTGTCTTCAGCTCTGTGCTTCTCAGAGTGATGTGAGCTTGCAGCTGCTTCTTCCTTTTAACTGCTAGTGCGGGTGTGACTTGATTGGGTGGGGGCTTGGCTGTGTTGTGATTGGGTGGGGTGTGTTCTCATTGGTGGGGGTGTGGCTGTGTTCTGATTGGTTGGGGGTTGGCCGTGTTCTGATTGGCTGGAGGTGTGTTCTGTTCAGGTGGGGGCTTGGTTGTGCTTAGGTTAGTCTTAGTTGCTGGGGGATTTGAGCTGGTGAGCTATGATCTTGCTGTTTGGCTTCGAGTTTGTGGTCGTGCCGCATCTTCATGGTGGGGATCAGTTTGCTTCATGTATGGCTCGGAGGGGTTTGAAGTGGGTAGTGATGCAGCTGCAGTGCGGCTTCTGGTCCGTGGTCATGTCTCATCTTCTGTGTGGGTGTGAGTCTGCTTTTTATGTGGAAGTTTGGTGGTGGCATCTTGTGTGGCCCTCGTGGGTGTGGGTCTGGTGTCATTCTTCATGTTAGGTACTCGTCCGTCCATGAGGGCGGGTTTCCAAATGGCTGGTAGGCGGGAGGTGTTGTCTCTTTTATTCATGCTGTGTGGGCATTTTTCTATCTCTATGGCTTCTCTGATTATTCTGTTGTTGAAGTGTTCGGTTTTGGCGATAGTTCTGGTATTTTTAAAGTCAATCTCATGTCCTGAGCTTTGAGGTGTTGGACCAGGGAAGAGGTCGGTTCTTCTTTTTTGATTGAGTTTTTATGTTCTTCAATGTGTGCACTTATTCTTCTGTTAGTTTGTCCAATGTATGTGGTGGGGCAGGCGGTGCAAGGGATTTCGTATACTCCTTGGTTTTCTAACTCGATTTTTTCTTTAGGGTTTCTTAGGATGTTGGATATTTTTCTGTTTGTGCAGAATGCTGTTTTAATGTTGTGTTTTTGGAGGATCTTGATGATTTTGTCTGTCGTGCCTTTTATATATGGGAGGAGGGCTTTGCCGTTCTCTTGTTCTCTGTCTTGGATTTTGGTTGGGGTTTCTTTTTGGATTAGGTGGGTAATATTCTTTCTTTGGAATCCATTGGCTTTCAGCACGCCGGTGAGAGTGTGTAGTTTGGTCTCTAGGTGTTGTTCGTTGGCTAAGCATTTGTTCTGGAGATGAGTGTCTCGGCTACGGAATTGATCTGTGCTGGGTGGTGGTGTGAGAGTGCATGTAGATATCGGTTTGTATGTGTTTTCTTCTGGTAGATGGTTTGTCCTAGGGAGCCATTGGATTTTTTGTATACCAAGACATCTAGGAAGGGAAGTTGATTGTTAGCTTCTGTTTCCATGGTGAATTGTATTTTGGGGTGTAGGCTGTTGAGGTGTGTGAGGAAGTTGTTCAGTTTTTCTTTCCCGTGTGGCCAGATTATGAAGGTGTCATCTACGTATCTGAGCCAGAGTTTGGGTTTGTGATCATATTTTTTCTAGAGCTTGTGTTTCAAAGTGTTCCATGTAGAGGTTTGCGATGACAGGCCACCACCTGAACAGAACACACCTCCAGCCTATCAGAACACAGCCAGCCCCCCAACCATTGAAACGTTGCCTAGATACTTCCAATCTTATGCAGGAGAAAACCCGAATAACCAAAGATATCTCTCTCTCTCTCTCTCTCACTCTCTCTCTCTCTCTCTCTGTGTGTGTTCGTGTGTATATATATATATATATATATATATATATATATATATATATAGTATATATATATATATATATATATACATACACATATCATAACATATACATATATATATACACACACACATATATACATACATACATACATACATACATACATACATACACACACACACACATTTGTTCTTGAGCTTTGAAGACAATGGCATCACTTTTTCTTCCAACTCCCAAGATGATGAATGAGACTTCATCGAAACGTCGCCTAGATACTTCCAATTTTACATGGGAGAAAACCCGAATAACCAAAGATCCACATACAAATACCCACGAAAACCTCAGAAAACAAATACTCACACACAGACACAATTGAGAACTATTACTAAACCTTTGTTCTTGAGCTTTGAAGACAATGGCAACACTTTTTCTCCCAACTCACAATATTTGCAAGTTAAACAACTGTAGAAGAAAGATTAAATTGTAAAAAGAGGATATGAGGTAAGAAAACAAGATTTCTTAAAATTCCTTAATGTTTCCACTCTAGTTCCATCCATATTTCAAGAAGAATGAATTGTATAATCTTTCTTTGTTGAAAGTGTATTTGGACCAAAATGGAGACATAGCAACAGACCTGCGGATCATTAGTAGGGTGTTTCTGCCCAAGGAGGATCCCATCAACAAGGAATTGGGGAGTTTTGAAAGGCAGAGAATTATAATCAACCAAAATGTTTTGTCACAGCTAAAGTTGCTGAACAAGGTGAGGAAAATATTGATACAACCCCCCCGCCAAAGACTTACAATCCATTTCAAGTGGGCTAAATCTAGTCAAAAGGGTGGGTAACCTTGACTGGGAATTGAATGTGTGGAGTAAAACATCTATAATTTTCTTAGACAGATAGGGAGTTTTCAGATCTATTGACTGAGAGATGCTATAATGCTGAATACTGTTATAACCTGATTCAGCTATTTCCAAAATGAGATTTGGAGTAATTATTACTTAGGACACAAATCTCTGCCATTTTATATGCAGTTTAATACCTCCATAAACCCGGTGAGAGAGGGCATCATATCAGTGGTGGTATGCTACCAGTTTGGACCGGTTTACTCGAACCTGTAGTAAAAAAAATGCCTCAGATCAGCTGAGAGGAAGAAAACAATCCTCCGAAGATCATCTGAGAGGATAAAAGACTGAAAAGTGCATGGGAGGGTGGGAGGGTGACTTCTTTACCCTCTCAGCTGATTGGCTTTTAGGGGTGGATATGTTAGGGGTGCGTGTACGCGCACGATCTCCAACTGAACCAGTAGTGTCTAAGGTAGGATCCCACTACTGCCTCTTATGCTGAGGATTTTGGTGTTACTAGTTTCAGTTTCACTAATTTCTTCTCTTCAAATATCAAAGGTGAAGGCAATTCTGTGGATCGGGACCTGAGTTCAAGTTTGGTCTCAATCTGATGAAATGGAATCAAAATTGGATGGAAGTCTTGTTGGGAAATAACCTTAATAAGCAAATATTTCTCTGGACTTTTAGAGTTGTCAGCAAAAAGGGAGTGGGGGAAGTAGTACATTCCTTAAATGCTTTCATAGATAATTGCTAGGTGGCCAAAAGTGTCAGGGCTCTAGCATTGATTGATGACACTTGGCTTTGGATGTGTCCCAGTGGAGAATGTGCCCCATTCGAATGGGGGTGGATGCTAGATCCCTGACACTTCATCTTGTCCTGATTGGAGTCAGGAGTCTCCCAAAATTGCAGGCTCATGGTTGGGGAGGACCATCAAGGAGGTCCAAGGCTTTCGGTTCACATGATATAACAATGACTGGTCTGATGTGAGCTTATTTATTCATTGATTGATTAAATTTATTTGCTGCCCATCATACCACAATAATGGCCTGAAAACTGAAGTACTGAAACACAACTTTAGTGCAAAAAAAATCCTGATATCAGAAGTAATAAAGAACAATTTCAAGGGAAATGTTACTTAGGTTTTGGCATTGGCTTTTAAGAGTGCCCTTCATCTGAAAATCCCTTGCATCAGAGGTGGTATTCAGCATGTTCTGATCAGTTCTGGAGAATCGGTAGTGGAAATTTTGAATAGTTCAGAGAACCAGCCAATACCACCTCTGACTGGCCCTGCCCCATCTCTTCTCTGCCTCCCGAGTCCCAGCTGATTGGCTGGGTCTTCTTTTGTTGCCCTGCATAAGAAAACGGAGCTGGAAAGCAGGTTAGTGGGGTGGGGAGGGAATGGGATTTTCCAGTAATCTTCCCCAGGAATGGGAAGAGAAGGGAGATTTTACCATCCCCAGGAGTGGGAAGGGAAGGGAGACTTTTCCTTCCCCTGCCATGCCCACCAAGCCACACCACACCTACCAAGCCATGCCATGCCCACCAAGCCATGCCCACAGAACCAGTAGTAAATTTTTTGAATCCCACCACTGCCTTGCATGCAAATGTTTGTTAACTATATTAAGCCACTCTGGGAGTCTCCAAACTTATAATGAATATAGGTGTGCATTTCCCTGTTAGCTTGTGTTACCTAATTGTATCGGGTACCTTGTATTGGATACCTTGTGTTGTATATCACTTTCCCACACAGAGCTCTCACTCATGACCCCACGTGATGCATCGGAAGATCCCTGACTCACCATTTTTGATGGACACATTTTCACCTCCATCTCACCTCACTATAATTTTAGAAATTAGTCAGTTTTACTTTTAATTAACCAGCATGGCAGCCGTATAAACTGATCAAATAAATATACAGATGAGGAACATCATGTTTAAGGTTGACAGCCTTTACCTGTAAAGAATTTTTCCTTTGTATCTTAACTAGGAGATCATTTTGAACTGTTTTCAAAAAGGAGTTTTGCAATCCAGAAGAAACCATTCTACATCTTACCAATCAGATGTTTCTTTTTTAATCACAGTTTTAATTTACTGCATTTTTTGGAGTATAAGACATGCTTTTTCAGCCTCCATGTGCTACATTTTCTGCCCATTCTGATTCCTGCCACTTGGAATGGGGCAAAAATGGGGCACGCGGAGACAGCAATAGGCTATGTCAATCCCTGCAGCCTGAAACAACTGATTGTAGGGAGGCCGATCCAACCGACAATCAGCTGCTTATGCTAATCAGGCTGTGCTGAATCTGTTTGCTGCAAGGAGGCAAATTGCTGGGAGGCAGAGGCAGATTTCTTTTTCTTGTTTTCCTCCCCAAAAGGTAGGTGGGTCTTATACTTTGGATCATCTTATACTCCAAAAATTGTGGTATTTTAAATAAATTAAAAATAAATACAATTTTAAATAAATGCATTGATGTATAAAATATACATCAATCAATCATTAATTAGTCAGTTAATCTTTATAAAGTTCACAAATGAAAAAGAAATGTAATACATCTCTGACAATAAAGTTTAGTCTCAAATTTAAAATAAGTGGATATCTTATTTTAAAATCATGCATATATGAAGAATGGAGGAATGCATGTGAATTACACTATGAGGAGGAACTAAGTTTTGACTTGATGTTTAATTTTTTCTCATTTCATCCCTCCAGACTTTATTAAGTAGAAAGGCCCCAAGAAAAGGAGGAACTAAATGAGGCATCCGCCTGCAATTGTATTCCTGCAATCATTTGGAAGTTGTCAGGGTTTTCATATTTTTCTATCTGAAGCCCAGAGATTACTTGGCTAATGTTTCTGTCTACCTCCATGTTACATAGATGGTGAGATTAACCTCTTTCCTTTGGCATTTTTCTTTTTCTTTCCAGTCTCTGCCTCAGTCCAAATGTGTGGAAAAATGTCAGCCAGGATTTGTCAAGAAAGTTCGACAAGGAGAACCAGTTTGCTGCTATGATTGTGTTCCTTGTCCAGAGGGGACCATCTCAACTCAGGAAGGTTGGTGACACCATAGAGAAAACTTCTGAATTCATCCAAAGCACTCTGATCAATATACATCTTAAAGAGTCATATACGTTTGGTGGTTTTTTTTTAATTTCCATGGTGTCCAATTTCTTCCCTAATGGGAGGCAAAAGAAAAAGATCTCAAAGGATGAGTTAGGAAGAAGGATGTAATGTATTGGGTAGGAAATCTTTTTTTTAATATTTTGCCAGTTTGGATGTGTCGTTCCCTATTTATCTTTCTTAGAAATATATGAATTTCTTGTAGCTTGAGGTATGATTTTAGATCAATGCACTTTGCTCATCCAAAACAACCTTACACTACAGGCCAAAAGATACATCAATCGTACATTTAATCAATTACTCTTTATTAAGATCATAAACTCTTATAAGCTGAAATATCTAAATATCTGAAACCATGAAGGGGGAGAAGTTGGGTTCAAAGAACAAATAAAAGCCAAATAGAGGACTCATCATAAAACCATCAAGTGCATATTTACTTCCCACCTTTTCTTATCTTTTCAATTTGCATTGTTAAATATTGAGATAAAAACTGTTATAATACCAACCAAAAATGAATATGGTTGTGGTTCTGAAAGGAAAAAAAATACTAACATACAGTGCTGGGATTAAATGGAACAAAAAGAAGGGGGGGAGGAGAACTAATAAAAGACCAATCTACGAATAGATACCAATGTCGATTTCATTATCTGTTTAAAATTGTTGCCAGATCTAGAAAGGATGGAAATATATTGCTCCATCTTCCCATTTTTATTGGATAAAAAGACTTGGCAGATAACAGACTCAGTTCCTCTTCTTGAATTCCTTCACCAATTAATCTTCTTTAAGGCTCTTTCTTTTCAAATTTATTGATCACATTTATATGGTTGTCTATTTTTCACAAAGTGACTTTTGGCGGTACACAATTAAATCACAAATTAAAAATTAAAACAACGAGAACTAAATGCTATGTTTACTTTACTTTACTTTATTGTCATTGCACCTCGTACAATAAAATAAAACACCATCTTCAGTGCACATCATGACCATGAAAATAAACACAGATGCACATCCTTCACACTCCACACATTGAATTGAAAACCCACCCACCAACATGGTACTATACAGTATAATTGAACAGATCTATTGCCCTGGGATACTGCCCTGTTTCCAGTCTATGTGTCCTTGTTTTTATTGTCCTGTACAATCTGTCAGATGGTAATAGTTCAAAAAAAGGGTGCCCAGGATGAGATGAAGCTTTTAGAATATTTTGAACTTTTTTAAGGCAGCGGGAGCTATGAAGCTCTTCCAAAGAGGGGAGAGGGCAACCAATGATCCTCTGAGCAATGACGTTAACCCTCTGGAGTGCTGTCCTATCTGCCACTGTGCAATTGGCAAACCACACACAGGTGCAGTAAGTTAAAATGCTTTCTATGGTCAATGGTAGAAGGTTACCAGCAATTTTTCATTCAGCTGTTGTTTTCTGAGAAGTCTCAGGTAGTATAATCTCTGCTGGGCCCTTTTGACCAATGTTGCAATGTGAGCGCCCCAGGTCAGCTCCTCTTTTATGGTAACACCCATAAGAAATCAAGAGAGAAGTACATCAAGACACTACCTACCATGCATCCAGCACACAGGGTTGTATTGTCAGGGGATCCCCAGGACTGTTGGAAAATATCACATTTTAAGGGATTTCTAGAAGCCTTCAAAGTTTGGAGATACTCTCAATTTCAGGATAATTAATGATTTTTTTTTCCCTGGAGGGGGCTGTATCCATCTGCCCTGAAGTAGGCAGTGTTGTAACCCTTCTCAAGAGGAACTCCGTGGATCTAACCACATTAGACAAATTTTATCCTGTGTCCAATCTTTTTAGAGCAGTTTATTGAGAGCATCAAAATCAACAACTGATTTTAAACATTCTTGGGATAAACGTATGTCCATCACCTGACAAAAATTTAATAAATAAACAAGTAAGTAAATAAAGAAATAAAGAAAAAACCTGGTTGGTTAAGTCAGAGAAGGGATGTAGTGGAACAAGATTGCCACATAACTATGCGGCAGCAGCAAAAAAAAAAAAAAGCTAACACAATCCTTGGTTGTGTATAAACAGAGGCATAGAATCAAAATCATGTGAAGTATTAGTACCACTTTATAAAAGCTATTGTGACCACACTTAGAATGCTTTGGCATGCAAAAAGGTCTGTTCTCTGAAACATTGCCACTTTATGAGTCCTCAGAAGCCTCCCTTTCCTGGTGCAGCTCCTACTCCACTCCACCCTGAAATTCAATAGTCCTCATCCTCTTACATTTCTTGGGACTTGCTACTTCTCCCAGGAGTTCCCATGGGACAGTTTCTTGTTGCAGTATGGAACTGGCATTCCACAGGTAGCTCTCCCTCCCCCCCGTCTTTGTGGCAACTGAAAAGCAGCAATAGTTGCAATCAACAAACTTTTGCTTTAAAGTTGACAAAGGAGTTTTTTATTTTTATTTTTTTAAAACAAGTTTTATTGGTTTTTAAAGACAAACAAAAACAAACAAAACATAAAAATATCCAACTTTCTTTCATAAATGTACAAGCAGTGTGTCGGTTGGTTTACAAGTTTTTTGTACATCCATTTCATAGTCTCAATTACAGTTACATTGCATAATAACTCATATTATCAATCAAAAATTGAATACCCTAGTATCACTATTAATCAATCATTTGACTATAATTTTGTTCATTCATACTTTGTGAGATAACTATAATTTACTTAATTTTATAACAATTCATATAATCCTCCCAAATCTATCCCAAAAACATTTTATAGATATGATAACAAAAAAGAAATACATCTTTATATATTCATTATTTTCTAAAATTCTCAATATTCTATTATTGTATTTTATTATCTAACCATTGATAGAAAAGGTCCCAAATTTTATAAAATTGTTTATCCTCTTGTTCTCTAATTTCAAATGTCAATCTACTCATTTCAGCACATTCCAATATTTTCTTAATAATTTCCTCCTGTAGTGGTATTTTCTCATTTTTCCAATTTTTAGCAAGTACAATCCTAGCCGCTGTTAATACATTTACAATCAAATATTTTAAATCTTTACTGTATGTATCAGGTAAAATTCCCAATAAAAATATCTCTGGTTTCAAGTCTATATGTTTCTTTGTCATTTTTTCCAACTACATGCGGATTTTAGTCCAGTATTTTCTAGCGTCCTCACAAGTCCACCACATATGGTAATATGATGACATTTCCAACATTTTTCGGATTTATTCTTGAACATTCTTGCTACTCTTGTCGGGGGAAAATGCCACCTTTAAAACATCTTATACAAGTTTTCTTTATATGCTGTTGACATTGTCATTTTATAATTTTGAGACCACAATTTTTGCCATTTCTCTAAATCAATCCCATATCCAAAATTCTTCCCCCAAGCAATCATAGTTTCTTTAACTTGTTCTTCCTCTAGTTTAGTTTCCAATAAATAACCATACAATTTTTTAATCACCTTTTCATCAGTACCTGTCAAAATCTTATCTAAGTCAGTCAATTTGTCATAAAATCCTTCTGTTTTGAGATCTTCATCATACCTTGAATGTATTTGCGCATATGAAAACCAATTCATCTTTATACCTTGTTCCTCTAAATTTTGCATCGATTTAAGTTCACCCTTTTCATCCAATATTTCCCCATATCTAACTGTTTGTTCCATCTTATATATTATGGGATAGGAAAATGCTTCAATAGTCGTTAACCAGACTGGAATTTTCAAATAGCATTGTCCTTTAATCTTCTCCCAATTTAACCACAGAGACTCCCGTATATGATATCTTCTAAAATAGCCCTGTGTTTTAGTTCCCTTATACCATAGAAAAGCATGCCACCCAAACAGCAAATCATGTCCTTCTAATGTCGACAATCTAGTATTTCTTAATGTTATCCATTCCTTAGCCTACATCAAGTTTGTAGCTTGGTAGTACAACTCCCAATTAGGCAAACCAAATCCTCCTCTAATTCTAGCATCTTACAAAAGTTTTAACTTTATTCTCGCTTTCTTACCTTGCCATGTATATTTCAACACAATTTTATTTAAATCTTCAAAATAGTCCTTTCCGAGCCTAATTGGTATTGTTTGAAACAGGTATAAAATTCTGGATAAAATATTCATCTTGATTGTTGAGATTCTCCCTATTAATAACAATTGTAGATTTTTCAATTTCGTCAAATCTAATGCTATCTGTTGTTTAAGTTTGATGTAATTGTTCTCTTTTAATGTACTGCATCTTGGTGTCAAATATATCCCCAAATACTTAACCTTGTTCGTGACTTGAATTTTCAATAGGTCTGCCAGTTCTTCTTTTTGTCTTAGTAGCATATTCTTTGTCAAAATGTTTGTTTTATCTTTACTTATTTTCAAACCAGCCACCTTACCATATGCCTCTATCTTTTCCAATAATTTTGGTGCTGTTTCTAAAGGGTCTTCTAAAATGAAAGCCAAATCATCCGCAAAGGCTTGCAATTTAAATTCTTCCTTTTTAATTTTCATTCCTTTTATACTCTTATCGTCTCTAATATTTCTATTCAACACTTCCAAAGTTAATACAAATAGCAAAGGTGATAGTGGGCGTCCTTGTCTTGTACCTTTTCTTATATTGATGGAATCTGTCAATTCTCCCTCTATCATTACCTTTGCCGTTTGCTTATGGTATATGGCTTCTATTGCTTGGATAAATTTTCTGGCAAAACCCATCTGTTCCAATAATAATAGCATGAATCTCCAATTCACATTATCAAATGCCTTTTGTGCATCTAAAAATATCAATGCCATTTGCTTTTCGGGGTGTGCCCCATAATATTCCAAAGTATCCAAAATTACTCTTATATTATCTTTGATTTGTCTCTTTGGCAGAAATCCATTTTGATAAGGATGAATAAAATTATTTAAGTATTTTTTAAGTCTTTCTTCCAAAATTGAAGCGAAAATTTTATAGTCTGCATTTAGTAAAGAAATAGGTCTATAATTCTTAATTTGCAGTGGATTAGCCTCTTCTTTTGGAATAAGTGCAATATATGCTTCTGACCATGTTTTAGGTATCTTCTTCTTTGACATAACTTCATTCATGACTTCTGGCAATGGAAGGCTCAGTGATTCTTGTAATGTTTTATAAAATTCTGCCGGAAGCCCATCTGGACCTGGTGCCTTTCCATTATTTTGCTTCTTAAGTGCTTCAGTTAATTCCATCATTGTTATATTGCTTTCTAACATTTTTTCAGTCTCTTTAGGTATCTTAGGTAGATAAGCATTCTTTAAGTACTGTTTGACTCTTTCCTCATCAATATTCTCTTGCTTATATAGTTGCCATTGTAGTCTCGAATAATTTCCTTTTTCCCTTTATTGCCGTAGCAAACTTGACCTTGATCATCTATTAACTGCAATATTTTCCTTGATTCTTTCTCCTTTCTCAATTTGTATGCTAACCATCTACCTGGTTTATTTGCATCTTCAAAGTAGTTCTGTTTAGCACTTCTAATTTTCTGTGCTAATTCTTCTTTCTCTATTTGACCCATTTTGTGTTTAATTATGTCCAATTTTAGTTTAATGTCTTTTTTTCTGTGGCATTTTCTCTAGTTCTTTTTCAAGTCGTTTATGCTCATCTTCTAAAACTTTAGTGGCTTGCCTTTTCCTGATGTTCCTTTTCCTTGTATAGTCTATTATCAAGCCTCTGGCATATGGCTTCATTGTGTCCCAAACATTCTGAATTGAAGTATCTTCTTTTTTATTTTCTCTAAAGAAAAAGACCAGTTCTTTTTCCATCCGCTGTGTGAAATCTTTTTACTTTAAAATAGTATTATTTAACGTCCATCTTGATCTTCTTATTTGTCCTTTCCATTTAATTGTCACTGGATTGTGGTCTGCCCAAGAACTTGTTTCAATATTTATTTCTTGAATATTAGATATTAGTTCTGTTGAAATCCAAATTATATCTATTCTGGACCATGATAGGGTTAGGGTTAGTTGACAAAGGAGTTTGTGGCACCAGATATTTCTTTTAATTTTATTTTCTTGTTCTTGTTTTTTATTGTTTAATTTTATTTAGTTGTTCTTGTTTGTACATATTTGGGGATCTTTTTGCTGGAGTGTAAGAATGTACCATTAATGATGCTTTCCTGTCTCTCAATATCACATCTCATTCAAAGTTTTCTTGAAATTTGAAAGACTATAACAAAAAATATTATTTTTCTCAGATACTGAAAAATGCACAAAGTGCCCAGAAGAACAATGTCCAACCAAGAACCGACTCCAATGTATCCCCAAAAGAATAATCTTCCTGTCCTATGAAGAACCTCTGGGCATCATCCTCATCTGCTTTGCCCTATTCTTGTTCCTAACCACAGGCTTTGTTTTAATCATATTCCTTCAATACCTTGAAACTCCCATTGTCAAGGCCAACAACCGGGACCTCTCCTACATCCTCCTGATCTCCCTCTTGCTTTGTTTTCTGTCCTCCTTTCTTTTCATTGGCCAGCCAAGGAAAGCCACTTGTTTTCTCCGGCAAACAATGTTCAGCATTGTTTTCTCAGTAGCTGTGTCTTCTGTGTTGGCCAAAACAATCATGGTGGTGCTGGCTTTCCTGGCCTCAAAACCAGGAAACAAGATGAGAAGATGGTTAGGAAAGACCTTGGCCAACACTACCATCCTTTCTTGTTCTGGTGTCCAAATTTTCATTTGTGTCATGTGGCTGGGAATTTCCCCTCCATTCCCTGATTCTGACATGCACTCCCAGCCTGGAAAAATCATCCTTCAATGCAACGAAGGCTCTGTTACCATGTTTTATATTGTCCTCGCCTACATGGGTTTCCTTGCTATCATTTGCTTCATAGTGGCTTTCTTGGCCAGGAACCTGCCTGGGGACTTCAATGAAGCCAAACTGATCACTTTCAGCATGCTGGTCTTCTGCAGTGTCTGGGTTGCCTTCCTTCCCACCTACCTGAGCACCAAAGGGAAATACATGGTGGCCGTGCAGGTCTTTTCCATCTTGGCCTCTGGTGCTGGACTGCTGGGCTGCATCTTCCTCCTCAAGTGCTACATTATCATCCTTAGACCTGATCTAAACACTAAGGAACATCTCATGATAAAAATAGGGAAGTGACAATGAAATTGTTCCTTAGGACCATAACATTTAATTATTGATTGCAAATTGTTATTGGTTTATATGCTTTGTTTGCCTCTGTTTGACAACTTATGTTATTTAAAATGGAATGAAATAAAAATAGTTAGTTAGATGGGCTGCGGACTGCTTAAAGCTTGATGGGTAACTTCAGAGTTAGTTTGGAGGGTCTCAATCTCATCTTCATAGTTCTTTCAGAATTCAGAATCAAGTCTAGGACCAAAGCAATTATTGAATTCTTTCTGCAGTGCTTTTCAGCAATGTCCTAGTGAGACTCCCTGAAATAATATTGAGAGTTGGCCCCCATACAACAAAGAGATGCACTCTGTGGTATGTAAGAATTACATACTAAGGATTACACCTGTGAAAATTAGGAACATAAGTAACACCATATTTATCCGATTTCTGACCTATGCAATAATTCCTGGAATATTACTGGACTGTTATATAACTATAAACATAAGTTTATTATGTTCTGTAGAAATGTCAATTTTTTGGCTAGAACATGGAAATGTCAAATCTTTGGCAATGATAATATGTGAAATGATTTTGGGTCATCCTGACCTAAAAGGAATTGGTTGATGAGCTATTGTATTAAAAACTTGCTGATGTTCAAAACATCCTGCCCTGAGAGGTCCAGGGATTTTGGCATTGATATCAGAAGGAAGACAAGAAGGAAAAGCATGGAGAGGTTTGTGAGAACGTGGAAAGACAGGAGGATGGACTGGGTAATCATCAGAGAATCAGATAGATAGATAGATGAGACACACAGAGATGTAAACATAATTATTTTAATTATCATGGTATCCCGTGGTATTTAGCTAGGGAATGGTTTATGTTGCGTTGAGGGCTTTTATCTAATATTTTTTGTTCCATTTGTAATACTTCTGCCCAAGCAATTACATCAACTGAAAAACATCAACGTTTGGCAATTTAATTACTTCTGTAAATAAACTGATGGAGAGAAAAAGGGAACTGTGTGACTCTGTGGCATAATGTGTGGTTAAAACAAAGGAATGCCTTCCACAATCAAATTCAAACAAAAAGATATACAGAATAATGTTGGCACAGTGGTTAGAATGCAGTATTTCAGGTTAACTCTGCCACTCTAACTCTATCCTTCTATAAGGTTGTGATGGCGAAACTATGGCACTTGTGCCAGAGGTGGCACATAGAGCTCTGCTGTGCATGTGTGTGTACCTCCAGCCGGCCAGCTGGTCTTCAGGTCTCATCCATGCGAGGGGTGGGATGCATTGTTGGGGGCAGGGCACATGCATGGGGGATGCATCTACGGGATACACATGCATGCATGGGGGACATGTGTGCATTGCATTTTGGTGATGCACATGCATGCATGCTTTGGGCACCCAGTGCTGAAAAGGTTAGCCATCACTTTTTTAATAAATAAATAAATAAAATAAAATGAGGAACCAGATTGTTGGGGGCAATATGCTGATGTTGTAAACCACTCAGAGACTGCTGTAAAGCATGCAGAGCAGTATATAAGCCTAAGTGCTATTGCTATAATAACATTGGAAGGGACTTTGGAAGTCTCCTAATCCAATCTCCTCAAGGAGGAGACCCTATACCAGGGGTAGGATTCTACCAGTTCTGTCCACCTCTGTAGAACTGGTAGTTCTGAAGAGCAGCAGACAGAGAGCATACATAGAACCGGTTCTATGTCTGCTGCTGTTTTGGCCCACCCCAGTGGTGTTATTCAAAATTTTTTACTGCTGGTTCTGTGGGCATGGCCTATTTTGTGGGTGTGGCCTAGGGGGTCATGTGACTGTGTGGGTGTGGCTTATTTTGTGGGCATGGCTTGGTGGTCATGTGACTGGCTGGGTGTGACTTGGTGGTCATGTGACTGTCTGGGCATGGCTTTGCGGTCATGTGACTGGTTAGGCATGGCTTGGCAGTCATGTGACTGGCTCAGAGATGGTATTCAGCAGGTTATCTCCAGTTTTGGAGAACTGGTAGCGGAAATTTTGAGAAGTTTGGAGAACCGGTAGAGGAAAATTTGAGTATACTACCTCTGACTGGCCATACCCCCATCTATTCTCTTCCTCCTGAGTCCCAGCTGATCAGCTGGGTCTTCTTTTGTTGCCCTGCACAGGAGAATGAAGCTGGAAAGCAGGTTAGTGGAGTGGGAAGCGAATGGGGATTTTGCAGTAACCTTACCCTGGGGTGGGAATGAATTTTGCAGTATATACTTCCCCTGGAGTGGGGTGGGAATGGAGGTTTTACAGTATCCTTCCCTTGCCATGCCTACCAAGTCATGTCCACCAAGACATACCACGCCTACCAAGCCAGGCCCACAGAACCAGTAGTAAAAAAATTGAAATCCCACCAGTGCAGCCAGGGAAGGACAGGATAGGGAATAAGATTATCTTATATTAAGATAAGATGGCTGAAGAGAAGAGACAAGATTTCCTAAAGAGAAGGGAAAGGAGTATTTTGCCTTGGGTGGGATGAATATGGAAATTTAAGTCTGTCTGAACATGCCATTCTCTCTATGCGTTGTTCTCTAAATTAAGGGATGGAAAACTCACACAGTGAAACTCAACAAGTTCTCAACCTGACACTTTGTTTTATGCAGATGCACAAACAAACCTAAATAGACAAATACCCACAAAGAGAAAATACTGGGGTCAGAACTTTGAAAATGAAAAAAACACCATTCTCCTTGTGATTGTGTTTTATCACAGCCCTATAGAGGCACAGGACACTTCTTCACAGGACACTTCTTCCCTGTTGGGAGGGAAGGGGGAGACTGTCAATTAAGGGTTGTAGGGCATTGTCTTTTGACCCTCTCAATTTGTACTAAGACTTCCCCCAGCCCCATTATGATCACATTTCCTCCCATGAAATGATTCCAGTGTATTTGTCCACTTCCCTCGGTATAAGAGGAATTTATAATGCCTTGATAAGATCACACTTGGAATACTGCATCCAGTTTTGGCCTCCACACTGTAAAAAAATACGTTAAGACTCTGGAAAGAGTAAAGAGAAGACCAATAAAGATGATTAGGGAACTGGAGGCAAAAACATATAAAGAACAGTTGCTGGAATTGGGTCTGTTTAGTTTAATTCAAAGAAGTACTAGGGGAGACATGATAGCAGTGTTCCAATATCTCAGGGGCTGTCACAAAGAAGAGGGAGTCAAGCTATTCTCCAAAGCATCTGAGGGCAGGACAAGAAGCAATGGGTGAAAATTAATCAAGGAGAGAAGCAACTTAGAACTAAGGAGAAATTTCCTGACAGTGAACAACTTTCCTTCAGAAGTTGTGAATGCTCCAACACTGGAAGTTTTAAAGAAGAGATTGGACAATCATTTATCTGAATTAATATAGGGTTTCCTACCTAAGCAGGGGATTGGACTAGAAGACCTCCAAGGTCCCTTCCAACTTTGCTATTCCATTTTTCTGTTATAAGATGACCCTTGGGTTACTTTGATAGTTCATTGGTTTCCATTGTCCCAGTCAAAACTGACGTTTCTCCCAGACACTCTTAATTCCCATCAATATACTTTTATCCTATGGCTGCTTCCTGCATACAGGATCTGGAGATACTCATTGATGGCTTTTTCTTTTCTTTTCCTTTTCTTTCTCTGCAGTATTATTTGGTCCTTGGATTCACATGGTAGGCTGCTCTTAATTCAGGAGGGTTACCTCTTTATGAACATTTACATTTTCACATGATCTCTCTCTCTTTCTAAAAGAAGTTTGCTTTGTATTGCCCTACCTGCCAAGCAGCAGCTAAGGATACTTCCTTCAAAGAAACAGCAGGATAAAATTTGACTTTGAACAGAGCCAAAGGGCCAAGTTTCTGCTCAACACAGAAGGGACACAATCATTCCTTCAAACTCAATTTCCCTTATTTGAGTCATTTCTCCAGTCATTTCTCAGCTGAGCTCTCTATATAAAAACTGAGAACTGGACTAGAAAAGGGGACACACACATTTAAGAAACCTCCCAACCAAAATAAACTTTTAGATTGTTGCCTTAAGCACACCCCTAAATGGTACTTTTTCTTTGGCAGCAGAAAATGACATGTGATCAAACTCACCACAACACATAGGATGCCCTATTGTAATCCCTGGTCACAGATCAAAAATTGTGAATCTCATTTCTGACACCAGTTTGTGTGGAATCAAAACACTGAAACCAAAGCAAACAGTCAAGGCTCACTGCAGCATTTATTACACAGGACATACTGAGAGTTGATCTTGTCCAAAAAAAAATAGAGAGAAATAAACAAAAGGATGCACTCACATCCCACTTATACTGGCATGGGATTTTAATGAGGTCTTAAAAAATATTGTGAAAGTTACAGTTGCAAGCTGCAGAGTGGAATCTATAGTTGAACGTGGCAGCCTTATACATTTGTTTAATAAGAATATATAAATATTTATGCTTTGCAGAAAAGAGACTAAAATGATGCAAAACAGAAGGAGAAAATGCGGTATACATACATAAATAATAACATAAGAAATTTCAGATTACTTCTTGCCCTTCTGTTATCTGCAAAGAAAAATAGTCTTTGTTATAAGAAGCATTTTCATCTTCTGATTCAGGAATTGCTATGGGAATATTCTGATAAAACTTCCCACAGGTCACTAGGAACTGCAAGGCCACATTCCTTATGTCTCCATTGGCTTACTGGAAAGACTCATTCATCTGGAAACAGATTTTACCCACATTATTGTGACTAAAAATAAGACTTCATATTTTGTTTTAGGAATGTTTAGAAATATGGAAGAATAGGAATAGGATTAGCTTTAGGAATAGGAGGAATATATGTGTCAGGGTTCCGGTGATAGCCCTAATTAAATCATGAGCCTCGAGCCAAGCTTCAAAAAAAACAACCTCAAAAGATTTATTAGGAACAACATGCTGGCATTAACCTAAATGAAGCCAAGTCTGGCATACATAATTCACAGTCACCTGTGACCCTGTTTTGCCCCTCCCCCCAGGTGTATCATAAATCAGATTCTCCAATAAAGCACTGCCCAGGTATCATCAATCACATTCTCTAACAAAGGATTTTCACAGCCAGAAGATCCGGTAGCTTAGCTACAATCTTTTTAAGATAACGGTGGAATGTACTTCTGGTTTTACTGCTGTACTGCTCCGTCAGATTCCCCCCCCCTTTGTTTATGGCAACTTGAAAAGAGACATAGGAAGGTTTTATGAGTTAACAATATGTTCAATATGTGCATTTCCTTCTCCCTTTCCCCTGTTGTCAATTGTAAAACAATTTTAGTGATACTATTTATTCTTCAAATGTTTTAATGTTTCATCTTGTTTTTATTGATTGTAAGCTGCCTTTAGGGAAGCCGGTAAGCCTATAACTTTATTAAATAAATATTAAATGGTCAAAAACTGTTAATTGAGACTACTAAATGCCATTTTTGAAGAATAACAGATTGGTAAAAGTCATTTTTTTCTATATTATTTTAAAATCAAATGTTCTTTGGTATTCAGATCTGACCTGAAAATAACAATGTCACATTTAGGGATGAAAATGCAGGCCAGCAATCCAGCACTGGATGCTAAAATGGAGAAGACCTGCACAGTTACCATGTACCTCCCCTTGGTGCTCAGGTAGAAGGCCCAAAGGATACCCAGACACTGCACAAGATCAGCATGCTGAAGGAGATCAGCTTGGCTTCATTGAAGGCCCCAGGGAGATTTCTGGCCAGGAAAGCCACTGTGAAGCAGACAGCAGACAGAAAGTCCATGTATCCAAGGGCAATATAAAACATGGTGACAGGACCTTCATTGCATTGTAGGATGACCTCTCTAGGTTGGGAGTGCATGTCAAAGTCAGGGAATGGGGGGGAAAGTGCCCAACCAGATGCTGCAGATGACAACTTGGAGACCAGAACAAGAAAGCACAAGTGAGTTAGCCAAATTCTTCCCCAAACTTCTCTGCATTTTGTTCCCTGGTTTTGTGGCCAAGAAAGCTAACACCACTGTGATAGTTTTGGCCAAGATTGAAGAAATGGCAATTGAGAAGACAATGCTGAAGGCTGTTTGTTGGAGGAGGCAAGTCAGTCTCCTTGGTCGGCCAATGAGCAGAATGGAACAGGTCAAGATGGAAAGCAGGAGAGTGACCAGGAGTATGTAGGAGAGGTTCTGATTGTTGGCTTTGTCAATTGGTGTTTCTAGAACAGATGGCAAATGAAATTTCACTTCAGTTACAAGAATTATAACATGAGCCCTTAATTAGAATTAATATATGAAGATCTCATTGAAAAGAAAATCCCATACAGCCCTACTCTTTGTCGTAAAGACAAAGGGATTAAATTAGTGGATCAGCTGTGGACATGGTATTCTAGGATTTCAGTAAGGTATCTGACAAAATAGACCACAACCTGCTTCTTGGTAAACTAGAAAAATGTGGGATAGACAGCATCACCAACAGATGGACTGGACAGCTACTTGCTTGAAATGGTATAGGGTCTCCTGCTTGAGCAAGGGGTTGGACTAGAAAACCTATAAAGTTTCTTCCAAATCTGTTAAACTGTTATTCTAACATTAGACTGGGTTCAAGGATACTGATTGCTTCCATGGCATTGGAGCACAGACAGCACTAGAGTTAATTGTCACCAACCGAGAGTGGCACCAAACTCCACAGCTCTGGATGACCTTCCCTAGCAATCTCTGGAAGCAAGAGATTCCATTGAAGGACAGCATAAGTCACTTTCCTGGCTTTTGAAGTATCTTGCTCCAAGCATGACTTTATGCACATATCCTAACAGAAAAGACTATGACCACTACAGGGCAGTGCACCAATGGGTGTATTTTTCACCGAAGTCCTTCTTTCTGCCTACTCCTCGTTAGATGGAAGAAGTTCAGGGTCCCAAGAGGACAAGTTTCTTCTCACTGTAATTGTCACCTTACATGCCTTGAGACCTCTTCTTCTACTTCTCCAGTGTATGCTTTTGATATAAACATAAGACTGAAGCAACATGGAAGCGACCTTGCATTATAAAAGGATAAATACTACAGGTTATGCCCTTTGTGGCTCAAATTACAGGACAGGCTGGAGCTGTGCTCTTGAATGTATGTTTTATCTCTTCCAGATGAATCTTGTCTGTTTGAATCAGGAAAGCCAGAGGATATTCTATCCTGGGAGAGTGCTTTGAATTCTGCTAATTCTTCTTTAAAAATAGGAAGGAGATTGATTCAGCCCCAGGAATTATGGATCTCCTGCTTCTGCTTTTGCTTCTACTGATATCCCAGCCAGTCTCCGGGAAGCTGAGAATGAAGTGCCCACTGAGTTTTGACAACCAGGATGGAGAGAAGCCATGGAGCTATTATAGGCCAGGTGATCTTCTCATTGGTGTAGTCATCTCTCCATCAACAATAGCACGTGCAACATTACCTTTCAACAGGGCTCCTTCTAGGCAGATTCAGTTGTAAGACATTCATTGTGATGGAGTTTCATTCCCTCCATTTGCAGCTCTAACACTCTTCTTTCTCCTTCATCTTATTTTACTCATTTTTATATTGCAGGACCTGACTAATTTCTTGAACCCTTTTGATTTCCACAGTCTCTATCTCTTTTGTCTTATTTTCTGGGAGAGGTTCAAATCAAAACATGAGGCAATTAAAACCTGAAAAAAGCCCACATTATTTATGTTTCCCTGTTCAATCCTCAATTCATGACTTGAGTAGTGAGTTTTATTGAAAGTAGTGATTATTGTAGACTCCCCTGCCGAGGTCCTTTTCATATTTTCATAACCTCTCATTGATATTCAATGCTTGATTTTTATAAGAATAGAGGATGCCTCTTTTCAGAACAGCTTTTCTGGGTCACTTATCAAAAATCCTGTATCTTTTAGGATTGTTCTACTTTAATGACTGAATTATTCTTCAAACTGTTTACTGCACTGATGAAAAGTAGTACTTCTACAAATAATGGTGTATTTCTGATTTTAACCCTTTTGGAAAACTATATCCATTCTATCTTCTCCACACTCACAACATTAAAGGATGATAAGTGATTATCATTTGCCTCTGGTTTTGGATCAATAATAGCTTAAGATTTAGTTAGCTTTTGGAGAAAAAAATGGATTAAATAGAGAAAAAGTATTTTATTGTTGCTGCTGCTGCTGTTAATACTAATATGAGCATGGTTTTACACTAGTTTATCTCATCGAAAGAAATACATACTACGTGTGATTTTCAATATTGAAGTTTTTAATAAAAATTATCAGCCCACACACAATCTCACACTTGGCTGCAACATCCATGGCAACTATGATAACACCCTCGGCACTTCAGATGCCTTGCTGGACATGCTGTCTACCGGAGAAGCCAATGTTCCCAACTACAGCTGTGGAAGGAAGGACAACCTTTTGGCACTTGTTGATAGAGCTCACAGAGACATCTCCATCCAGATGTCAACTTTAGCTGGTGCCTAAAAATTTCCACAGGTTTGTTTTTGTGTTCCCCTATCTAGCAAAGTGAATGGGGTGTAGTGTTTGATGATAGATTAAACCATATCTTCATTATAGAATTCAAAAGCTGCTTTTCACTATATCCATTGTAAGTTTCATGGCTGGGGATTGATATAACAATATCCCAAAAGGGGGAACCCTCTATTTGCAGGTTCTTCCATGCCTATTTGAGTTTATATCCATATCTATCTCTATCTACCTATCTACCTTTCTAACTATATCTATCTCTATATCATATCTATATATTTATGTATCTATCTCTATATCATATCATCTATCTGTCTGTCTATCTATCTATCTATCTATCTATCTATCTATCTATCTATCTATCTATCTATCTATCTAGGCTTAAATACATGTCAGCTTCCCATTGAAGAGAGTTGAGAATGGTACATGAAAAGTGCATTCCTTGTAGAAGAACCAGCAGTCTTTAGGCAGAGGCGATCCACTATTGACAATTGTATTGATGTGAATTCTCCTATAACTGGCCTCCAGAAGTTGTAAATGCTCCAACACCAGTGGACAACCATTTGTCTGAAATGATATAGGGTTTCCTGCCTCAGCAGCGGGTTGGACTGGAAGACCTTTAAGGTCCCTTCCAACTCTTCTCTTCTCTTCTCCTCCTTTCCCTTCCCTTCCCTTCCCTTCCATTCTATTCTATTCTGAATAGAATTGAGAGTGGTAGATGAAAAGTTCCTTGTAGAAGCACCAACAGATTTTAAGCAGATTTGATCCACTATTGGTGGTTGCATTGCCTTGAAACATCTCAGAATAAAAATATCAGTCAGAGGAAATGATGGTTTGCTGCTTTCATAGCATTTGACACAGTAAACAGAAATATCATGGAAGAAACTGATTACTCTTAAAATGGAACTCAGAATGCTGATCCTGCTCAAAGCCCTTTCTACAAGCTCTATGAGAAAAATTAATCCGTGGAACAGCTTGTGTTATGAAGCTGTGCATGTTCCATTGCTGGAGGCTTTCAAAAATAGCTGTATGATTCATTTTGTCTGGAATGGTATATGATCTGATCTGTGAGCAGAGAGTTGGACTAGAAGACCTTAAAAATCCCTTCGATCTCAATTATTCCATGTTCTTCATTCATTTGTTTGAGAGTGTGTTTAGGGGAACATTGAGTTCCCCAAAGTTTTCAGCTTTCAAGATTGGGAGGGCAGAGGAGATGGTTCATAGATACATAGGATACAGCATGTGTGCATGTGCTTTCCCTTTACTCACACACGTGAGGATGAGTGTGTGCACATATGCACTTGCCGGCCATTTTCTTTCTTTTTTCTTTTTAAACAAATTTTATTAATTTTAAAGACAAACAAATCATCATTAACCATTACATACTTGAACCTTTTTCCATTATAAATTTTACAAGTCAAATAAAACCTTATTTTATACAATATAATTCTATTTTAAACCATTTCCATATGAGCATACAAATACCTCTTATCCAGTTTCTCTTTACTTCTCTTTACTCTTATTCAATTTCACTATTATTATTTCATCTATTTCTTTCTGACTTGGTTACCATTATTCTCATTCTATATTTCTGCAAGGTTTTATTAATTCTCCCAGAAACATAAACACACAACACACAAACATATAAAAAATCTTTTAGGAAAGTAACTTGGCCCCAGGTACCTCTCTCTACATGGACTTCAATTATATTCATGCTCATCTTACATGTCATTACCTATTTTATTTACCATTCTATGTCTTCTATATTAGCTTCTCCACACATTTCACTCTTCTTAATTCTATCTTATTTAATCCATCTTAATTTGAGTCATTATATTTGTATCTTTTGTCCATTCTTTATTATCCCTTTATCTCATTCCTTATAATAAAAAAAAAAGAATTTCTCCTGAAATCACTAAACAGAGTATGATGCCTTTCTATCTTCCCCCTAAAATAATTAGATTAACATTTAAAATAACACCTAATACCCAATCTGATTCTGCTTGGTACATTCTATCTACTAATGTTTTTGTTAATAAAAGAAAAATAATAAATCCAAAATGATTAAATACATAGTTAAATAATAGATCTAAATATTGAATCTTATAACATTCCCATTGCCTTTTCCAAAGACAAATGCTACAATAATAATTTTATAATAACATCAATACCATAGTCATATTAAACTCTTTAATTAAAACTCAATATTCTAAACATTCCCTTTAATATTTTATTAAATTTTAAAATCAATCATTACTAAACATTTCAACATTTTAATCTCTTATTAACTCTTAAACCATTCTAATTTTCTATTTCTAATAAAAATGCTACAATACCATCTTATGTACCTTGCAAAATCTTTTTTAAAGAAATTATACTTTACCCTTTGTCCCTAAAAAAGATTCCTCTTTTCCCATCTGATTTCAAAACTTTGTGGCTTTTCTCCACCTTTTCCCTTTCTTTCTTCTCCCACCAGACCTTTCCCGCCCTTCTCCTAGCCTCTGCCTTACTGGCTTCCCTTCTCTGTTGTGTTCCTTTTTTCTTTTGTTTACTATCATTATATTGATTTTGCACCTTATTTTTCTCTTTCTTGAGTGTTTTTTTAAATCTTAAGTCCTTCATTTTCCTTCCTTTCTTTCTTCCTTCTTTCTTAGTTAAATTTTGAAATTCATTAAAGATGTCTTCTTCTTCTTCTTCTTCTTCTTCTTCTTCTTCTTCTTCTTCTTCTTCTTCTTCTTCTTCTTCTTCTTCTTCTTCTTCTTCTTCTTCTTCTTCTTCTTCTTCTTCTTCTTCTTCTTCTTCTTCTTCTTCTTCTTCTTCTTCTTCTGCCTCCATCTGTTGTAGTGTTTGTTGATAGGTAGCAAGCACCATTTCTAAAAAAAGGAAGGCTTCTTTCACACCATCTTTGCCATCTGTTTTTGTTTGCTCATATTCTTTTCTCAGTTCCTCAACAGAAAAAGCCATTATAAATCTTTTCTTCCCCCCCTCTCTTTCTTCTTGCAACAACCAAGATATTTCAAAAAATAGAACAATCCCAAAGTCATCAATCAATCCAAGCCAAGACAAAGTTCTCACTTTCTCTTCCTGGGGTAGTATCAATCAAAAAAGAAAGTCCAAATCTGTATCTTAAAGCCTCATTGCAATACATTTCAGTCTTCAAATCCTTAAGGCATCTCCTCCAACAAAATCTTAACATATAAATATATTTTTTTGTCCTCTCCCTTCCCACTTATCACATAAAGCCAGTTTTTACCTGAAAAAGACAGGTTTCTCAGTATCCACTTGTTGATTCCGTAGGGAAGGAGAGTAAACTTTCCTTTCAGCACCTCAAAATTGCCGCTTGTTTTCTCTTCTGGAAAGTATCATTCAAAAAGCCATAATTTCCAGGAATTATGTTAAATATGTCTTAGAGTCCTGGGACAACCAAGAAAAACTCACTTTCAAAGGCTTTCTCCTCTTCCTCCTGCGCATTCTTACCCAGCTGCCGGCTTCTTTGTGGCAGCCATTACGGACCGCCGCTGCACCGTCTTGGGAAAAGGGGGTTCTGCCGGCCGGGGAGGGGGTCTGCAACACCCCCAAACCCCTCTCCGGATCCCCCCTATCTTCAGCCACCCCTGCAGGGCAGCCTTAGCTCCAAACCCATCCGGATCGGAGCACCAAAAACAGCTAGCAGTATCGCGAATCCCTGCCGCTCGCGAAGCCGACAAACCGGAAGTCCCCACTTGCCGGCCATTTTCATTACCCAATTGCAAACCTCTCATGGCCCACTAGTGGGTCGTGGCCCATAGGTTGGGGTCCCTTCTTTTAGGATGAATGGAGCCATGAGAGGTAGGACTGATCCTTACCAAACGGTAAGAAAAGTATGCTGCCCATGTACATTTGAGTTTCATGTATTGTTAAGAAAACCTGGCTCTTATTCTCATAAGAATTATCTGATTACTGATAAGTCAATGTCAAAATTTCTGGTCTTTGGGAAATGACATATTGCCATATAGGGCTATTCGATGATGAATAGAATAGAATAGAATAGAATAGAATAGAATAGAATAGAGGAAGAGGAAGAGGAAGAGGAAGAGGAAGAGGAAGAGAATAGGAATAGGAATAGAATAGAACAGAACAGAACTGAATAGAATAGAATTCTTTTATTGGCCAAGTCTGATTGGACACACAAGGAATTGTCTTGTTGCAAATGCTCTCAGTGTACATAAAAGAAAAGATACATTCATCAAGAGCCAAG
>NW_028263178.1:0-11595 GCF_049901735.1 Notechis scutatus
GCTAAAAGATTAATTTTGTTGGATATCAAGCAAACCATAGATCTTATAGATTCTGGGGAACCAGGTACATCTAGAGTATACTGCAGCATAGCACAATTCTAGAAATATATAGGATGGAAATAGATTAGTTATGTGATTCAGATAATGATGTTATTATAAAACCCTATAAGAGGCAGAAAGAAAAGACTAGTTATATGAAAAGTCCAATTCAAAGAAGAAGTCCATGAAGAGCAATAATAGAACTAGGATCAAGAGGAAATAATTGATCAAGAAGAGTAGATAGTCAAGAACAGGAAAATGTGAAAGTCCACCTGTAAGTCCTGTTATACCTAGACGACAACGCTGTGATAACTAAACCACCCAGTGATATCAGGCAAGTGCTTGTTTGCTAAGTAAATAAAGTTCCTACTAGCATAGATGAACTTAAGATGGCACTTACCATAGGAGAATTGGCAAAGGCATGGGAAAAAGAGTTAAATTCATTAAAGGAAATTTAGAAGGTTTATGAAGAAACCAAATTACCTCCAGGAGAAAACTGCATTGGATGCAAAATGGATATTTAAAGTAAGACTGGAAATAATGGAAAGTAACTTATAGCTAGATTAGTAGCATGATTTAAACCAAAATGTATATGGATTATGATGAGGTATTTGCACCAATTCTATACAACTTTAAGAAAGAAGCTTTTAGTATGGTGACAGAAGAATTATATAGTTATCCATTTAGACGTAGAAACTGAATATCTGCAGCACCATTGCAGTATACAATATATTTGAAAAACCAGTTATAGCAAATTATACAAAGTAAATAGTAATGATTGTTGGGAAACTCAAGAAGAGTTTATATGGATTGAAACAATTCACAAGTGAATGGAACCACAGCATTGTGAAAGTAAATTAAACAATATAGGGTTTAAATCTGGTTTATAGATCCATGTATGTTTAAAAAGAGAAAATAATGGAACTGTGTCATTATTGTTATTATTTATGATGATATTGTTGATTAATAAGACCAATAATGAAGTTACTGAGATTTCATTATTAGCCAAAAGGATAAAGGTTAAAGCATTTAGGTGAAAATTAAAAAGTATCTAGGATTGACAATTAACAAAATTGACAAAAGGATTTAAGATATCTCAAGAGGATAAAATTTCACAATTAATTAAAATTATATAAACAACTTTTGAAGCTCCGTAAAGACTCCAATGAGTCGAAAATTGGCAAAATTTTGATGCTCAAAACCTAAATTTGATAAGACCATATCAATTCCCTGATTGGGGCAATATATAAGCAATTACATATAAGCTTATAGTGTTAATCAGCTGGAAATGAGTAATAATGATCCACATCAATGTCATTGGCAAGAATAAAGAGAATTTTAAGATATCTTAAAACAACGCACCATGCATTTCATCCATGTGGCAGGAGCTTGAATTTAGTGGAAAGGCAAACGCCGCTTCCCCACAAAAAGCGCAGGGACATAATTTCAATTTCAACGGGAGGCCCGGTGAGAGCCGGGCGCCGAGTTTGTAGCTCGCTGAGACCAGCTCGCTGGATCGCCCACCGGCTCGGGCTAGCCGCTTGGCGCCTCCCGGTCAGGAGTCCTGGGCCGCCCGCCCATCGCTGGCTTCGACGGCGGCGCATCTATCCTTGCCGCCGTGGAAATCGCCAAGACGGGGTTCCTGCCAGCCTCACCACCTCCGCCGAAGCGCAAGATCACCAAATTACAAAAGATCGGGAGGCCGAAGACAAAGACTGCTGGCCCGGAGACAGCCCGGAGGCGAATGGCCAAGAACAAAAGGCAAGTGGGGCGTAAGGCCAGGAGGGAGGTATTACCAACCGGGGACGAGCCCTGAGACAAAGAAACTCAAGCCAGGATCCGCCAGAAAGCAAGGCTTGTTCTGGTAAGGGATCCACTTAATCCAAGGATTTTCTGTCCCGCGTTGGGGAGATGACGGGTGAGGGGGGAACAATGGAGGAGACAACCGCTTGCTCCACTGGTACAGCTTAGGGCCGGAGAGAAGAAGGAGGAAAGCCCAGGAGCGGAAGGAGGAAAGTTCAAAGCGGCCGGGTGAATGGCCCCGTTTGAGAATGCTCCAACGTGGGTTTTTCCTCAACTTGAATTCAACTGCTGAGAGAGCCATTGTGTTACAACTTCCTGTTTATGTGAGTAATAGTTGAACGCCCTGCGATAAATTCTCGCAGACTCTAATACTCAATCCGCTCATTACCTCAAATCTTACAACTTTTCTACCTCATCAGCTATATCAACGATTAGATAATCAATTTCTATAAAATATTTTATTAATGGTTTAACTGATTTATTGTTTTTAATTGATTAGAGTGATTAGAGTGTTTATTGCAAATAGTGTGATTACTGACACTAGTTTAAAAGATCAAAATTCATGTAATTTAATTGAATAGCAAAATCATTGATCTAGTGAATTTAAATGAACAGTGTGGATTAATGATTAGTGTAATTAATTGATTAATGATTAGAGTAATTAACTATTCAGGCTGATTGTTTGTTTTAGAATATTATCTGACTTGAGAGATTACTGCAATTGATTGTTTGATATAAATATTGGCTAATATGGCAGATTACCCAAAATTGTTCCTCTAATTAATTCAATCAATCGTACTATTTTAACAATCCTACCTGTTAAAAAAAGAAAATCCTACGTCAAACCACAAAATCCCTAAAGAGAAGATGATCCCCACCAATGAACCACATGCCTTAAATGCTACAAAATCTAAAGGATAATGCCAAAACTCCATCAAATGTTCTCTGTGTAAAAAAATACACTCATCATGACTGCTTGGGATTACCTGAGTGAATGATTCAAATACCTAAAATCATCCAATGAGTTTCACATATTTCTGCAAATCATGCAGACCCAAACTGGATCTGCCTGAAAGAGTTAGATACCATGAAACCATTGAAACATCCCCCTACCATCGGGAAACCATTACAACATCCTCAACATCATAGCATCCCTGACTTTAAAAGAAAGAATATCCAACCTTGAAAAAAAAGGACACAACGCATAAAACCTGAACATCAATAGCTACTAACCACATCTCTACCAATCAACCACAATCCAATCCACAACCCAATCCACAAATAAACACAACCCAGACAAATATTGATATCCCAATTCTCATCAGAGAAGCCGTTGAGCGTGAACAGGAACGCCTAAACGCCATCTTATTTGGTCTAGAAGACATCAATGTCAATGATGGACATCTCAACTGTCCGAAACATCATCAGAAATTATCAAGCATCAACCATCTCCGCTGATGAAATGCTTGACATTTCGCATTGATCACCGAGAGCTCTAAAAATAGAGATGGCTCTGTGGCCCCACGCTTGTGCAGGGTCATTTGCAAAAATGAATCAAGCAAATGTAAATTCATTTATACTATAAACTCACTCGCCAAAACCAACACCATCCATAAGAACCTCACGTTGTCGCTCTGACCTAACCATACACAGCAACGTGCCCACTCCCGCGTACTCACTGATCGAACTCAAAAACCGCCTAGATAATGGAGAGAAGGACCTGTACATTGACTACCATGCTGACTGTATCAAAAGTAAACCATCAACCCAATACTCAGCTTTTACCCTCAACCACAACCCTACCTCAACCCATCCACCATCACCCAAGACTAGGCACGCACGCCCCAACTACCTCAATTCAACTACTGCCGGCCTTAAATGCAAACTACTCAATGCAAGAAGCCTCTGTGAATAAAATACCTGAATTTTCTCATCCTCCTAAATATGGCTAACTTCGACATTATATTTGTCTGTGAAACATGGCTCAATGCATCTCTCCCGACTCCATTACCACAGTAAGAGACTATCATGTTTACAGATCAGATCGTGAAAATCGTCGAGAGGAGGTGGGTGTTGCTATATTCTATAAAAATCCTTACATCTAAAAAATATCCAAGTTACCCAGGAGCTTGCCTTCCTGAAACCATCATCTGTGAACTATCCTTAAAATATCACAATTCGATTCTTACTATGTTACAGAGCACCTGATTATGACATCGAACATGTAAACAAAGCTAAATACATTACTAACATGGGCTGCATCCTGCCCATACCCTTTTATCCTTCTTGGTGATTTCAATCTACCTCATATTGACTGGACCCTAAATGATTGTACAACTGAAATCATACACACAACCTTCTACAATGCTATTACAAATCTGGGACTGGAACAACTAGTAACCAACAACACTAGACTAAACAACTGCCTCGATCTCATCTTCTGCAATAGTTTGAATTTAATTTACGGAATACAAACTAAAGAACCCTTTTCCAGCAGTGACCACAATATGATTGACTTTTGTCTCAACATACGTCCACACAAAATCACCACAATGATGTAATCCCCAATTGTAACTTCAAAAAGGCAACTATGATCTTATAGACAACGATCTCTCATCCCTTGATTGGCAATCTCTATTCACTGGATACAATACCGTTGAAGACCATTACAACATATTCTTACTTGAAATCAAAAGAGTCATCATACTATATGTTGCAACAACAACTCCCAAAACAAAACAAAAAAGAAGATTACCCATATCAATAAGGAAACTTCAATCCAAAAAAGAGATCACTCTGGCGGAAAAACAAATCTGGTCACGTTGCCAATTTCAAAACCGATACAAAAATTTATGCCACCAGATAAAGACCGAATGCACCAATTATCACATTAAACAAGAGGAAAACCTTCTAAGCACCAATTCCACCTGCGTGCTTTTACAATTTTGTAAACAACAAACTAAAAGACTCAAGGTCCATCCCTCCCTTGATAGGACCTGATGGTAAAGACTGCAACGACGACACCATTAAAGCCAACATCTTTAACACATTCTTCGGCTCAGTATTTGTAAACAGCAATGGATCATGCCCAATATTTCCTAGCCGTACCACAGATAACAACAATGATCTAATACATATCGATTTCACAGAAGACAATGTTGAAAAAGCACTACGCAATCTCAAAACCATCTCTATCTATTGGACCGGATGGAATATGTGCCTACTTCTTAAGAAAGCTATCCACTGCCATAGCCAAACCTCTAAGCATAATCTTTGGAAAATCTTTCAGAACCAGCTCCTTGCCTAACCTATGGTCACAAGCCACAGTCATCCCATCTTCAAAAAGGGAGACCCAAGCCTAGTTGAAAATTACAGGCCAATCTCCTTATGCTCGCCACCTGTAAAAGTCATGGAATCAATTATTAACCAATCCATCATCCTTCACTTAGAGACAAACAACCTACTCTCCAATAAACAATTTGGTTTCAGGAAAAACTATCCTGTAATCTGCAACTCTTACACTGCAAAAACATATGAACGACACAACTAGACCAGGGCAAAGCAACAGACACGCAATCTACATAGACTTCTGTAAAGCCTTTGATTCAGTGGTACACGACAAACTACTCCTAAAAATAAAATCCTATGGTATCTCTGGACAACTGAATAACTGGATAGAAGCATTCCTGTCAAACAGACAACAAATGGTCAAAATCGGGAGCGTCCTATCAAATCCAGTACCTGTCAATAGTGGTGTTCCCCAAGGCAGTGTTCTAGGACCAACTCTCTTCATACTCTACATAAACGACCTCTGTGATCATATTAAGAGCAATTGCGTTCTCTTCGCTGATGATGTAAAGCTGTTCAATACCACAGACAATACTGCTACCCTACAAAAGATCTTGACTATGTATCAGAATGGTCAAACAAATGGCAACCAAATCCAAATCTCAACAAATAAATGCTCTGTCTTACATATTGGCAAAAAAATCAGAAAATAGCTAAACCCTCCAAGCATAATCTTTGAAAAATCTTTCAGGACCAGCTCCTTGCCTAACCTATGGTCACAAGCCACAGTCATCCCCATCTTCAAAAAGGGAGACCCAAGCCTAGTTGAAAATTACAGACCAATCTCCTTATGCTAGGCTCACCTGCAAAGTCATGGAATCAATTATTAACCAATCCATCATCCTCCACTTAGAGACAAACAACCTACTCTCCAATAAACAATTTGGTTTCAGAAAAAAACTATCCTGTAATCTGCAACTCTTACACTGTAAAAACATATGGACTACACAACTCGACCAGGGCAAAGCAATAGAAGCAATCTACATAGACTTCTGTAAAGCCTTTGATTCAGTGTGGTACACGACAAACTACTCCTAAAAATAAAATCCTATGGTATATCTGGACAACTGAATAACTGGATAGAAGCATTCCTATCAAACAGACAACAAATGGTCAAAATCGGGAGAGTCCTATCAAATCCAGTACCCTGTCAATAGTGGTGTCCCTCAGGGCAGTGTTCTAGGACCAACTCTTCATACTCACATAACGACCTCTGTGATCATATTAAGAGCAATTACGTTTCTCTTCGCTGATGATGTAAAGCTGTTCAATACTACAGACAATACTACTACCCTACAAAAAGATCTTGTCTATGTATCCGAATGGTCAAACAAATGGCAACTTCAAATCTCAACAAATAAATGCTCTATCTTACATATTGGCAAAAAAATCAGAAAATAAAATACAAGCTGAATAGTCAAGACCTTGTTGATGACCCAAGCTCTGTAAAGGACCTTGGAATACTCACCTCTAATGATCTGAGTGCTAGAGCCCACTGCAACTACATAGCCAAAAAGGCATTAAAAGTTGTTAACCTAATACTCGTAGCTTTTTCTCTAGCAATATCACACTACTAACCAGAGCATACAAAACATTTGCTAGACCAATACTCGAATACAGTTCATCAGTCTGGAACCCTCATTACGTATCTGATATTAGCACAATTGAGAAAGTCCAGAAAATATTCTCAAGAAGAGTTCTCCACTCTTCCACTCGTTGCTAGAATACCTTATGCCACCAGACTTGGGAATTCTAGAACTAGAAACCTTGAATTACGCCGTCTTCGGTCTGATTTAAGCATGGTATATAAAATCATACATTGCAATGTCCTACCTGTCAATGAATACTTCAGCTTCAACCATAACAACACAAGAGCACACAATAGATACAAACTCAAAGTAAACCGCACCAAACTTGATTGCAGGAAATACGGCTTCAGCAATAGAGTGGTCAATGTCTGGAATACTCTACCCGACTCTGTAGTTTCTTCCCCAAACCCCAAAAAACTTTATTCCTTAGACTGTCTACTATTGACCTCACCCCTTTCCTAAGAAATTTATAACAGGGGCGTGCATGCAGCACCAACGTGCCTGCCACTGTCCCCTGTCCTATTGTTTCTCTTATTCTTTTTATTTTTCTTATATGTACCCATCTCATGTATTCACAACTATGTATACACTTATACTTATTATCTTGTAAACAATTGACAAATCAAATAAATAAATAAATAATAAATATTAGTGCTTATGCAGATGCAAAGTTTTGCAACTGACATAAACACTGGAAAAATCAACATCTGGATGGCTATATTATTTGGTAAGACACTCAATAGGGTGGAGGTCAATCAGGCAACAGCATATTAGCTTGTCAACGTATGGAAGCAGAATTTTCATGTCTGTCATTACTATGCACTGACTTAATTCTGTACAAACAGTTATTAGTAGACATGGGTATAACTGTTAAAGATTCTATTATTGTGTACTTAGGACAACCAGGCAGCTATACAATTAGCTACTAATATTGCTGTAAAGACTAGATCAAAGCATACTGATTTGAGATACTTAAATGTTAGAGAATCTGTAAAAATGGTCTAATTAAACTTGAGTACTGCATGATGGAAGAAAATATTGCAGACCAGTTTACAAAAAGCACAGTTAATGTCTGAGTAATATTTAACAGTTAATGTCTGAGCATGTCACAGGTGTGAAATGGAAGCAACATTTTCTTTATTTTGAAAACAGATGCTCAGTGACACCTTCACAAAGGGGTTGATGTAATAGTGTGGCCAGATTCCAAGAATAAAATGAACTTTAATGAAAAACTAGTTATCAGAACTTTGCATAGTTGAAAAAAATCACACCCAAAAACAAACACATGCACAGAGAGGGAGAAGTCAGAGACAACCAAGTGAAAAGAGATGGAGAAATCAAGGCAGCCTCTCACCCCATGTGGGGAAGGGAGGGAAGGAAGGGGAGCTCAGGAGCTTCGTGTTGCAGATGGAAAACAGACATGCAAAATCCTCTTTCAACCTCCTTCTTTGAGACCTGGGGATGCAGAAACCCATATCCCATGTTCCCCTGCCTCCCTTTCTTTTGTTTTAATAATTTTTTATTTTTATATTTTAAAAAAACATCTCTTTTGGTGAACAGCGTGGTTCCAGGTTTTTACATTTCAATACAAAATGACCATAGTTACATATTCATCTTTCGTGTTCAATTTCATATCGTATTATTACTTATTCCATTTTCCTTTAAATATTCTCAAATATTCTTATATTCATTACACTTATCCAATTCCAATTCATATCATAACTTATTTCATTTTTCTTTAAATATTCTCATATCTTGTTTTACAGTATTATCTAAGGTTCTTATTTCATTTCTATATTCAGTACATATATTTACTTTTATCTGTCACATTTGCAATTTCATCACATACTATTATTCCATTCATTGTTCAATAGGTTCCATCCTAATTCTAATAATCCAGATGTCCCCTTTAATTGTCAATTCGAGCTTGCCACCCCTTTGCCTTATACACTCCCCCAATTTATTCCCTTTAAATCATTATAAAGTTTTACCATAGTATAGTCATTTTTTAATTATCACATTCTACATTAATAACAATCTTAACTACTACATATCACACATGTATTTATGTGTGTGTGTGTGTGTCAGATTCCGCATGGTATTTTTTTTCTCAATTACATTCTAAATCATCTATTTCAAAAATATTTATTCAATTAAGTTTTAGAAACTGATAATAGTCTTTCCATTACAATTCTCATCTCATTTTAACTTTATTCACTGCTTTATTAAATATAAATTAATATTCTTAACAGTAAATTCCCATTTCCATATCTATTTCAATTAAATCTATGTCTGGTTTAACAATAATCCTTAAAAGAAAAATATCAGTTCCATTCTTTTCCATTTTTAAATCTATGTTCTTATATATCACGACACGTTACCTTGCAGAATCCCCCTTCCTGTTGTTCTTCTACCCATTGTCTCTCATTCTCCTGACTGTATAATTTTTTTCATTGTTGTTTGCTTTCTACTTCCCATCATTTTCTGGTCCTTTCTCTTAATTCCCCTTTTTTCCTTTATAATTTCTCTCCATTTCTTATTCCAATTATTTATTCCCCCCCCCCCCTTCTTGATTTCTCCTCTGTAATTCCCTCTTCTGCTGTTTCCTTTTCCTTTGTTTAATTTTCCAAACAATTCCCCCTTTAATTATCACATCAAACCTCACATTTTTAACTTTAATTCTTTTTTTCTTGTTTTAATGTTGTTCCACTTGTTCTTTAGGGCTGGTTTCCTCTTTATTTCACTCCTCCCCCTCTGTTTCTCTTTGTTCTTCTTTAATCTGCATTACCATTTCTAATTTTTGTAGTATAATGCTGTACATTTCCAAGCTTTCTTTCATCATTTCCTTCCTATTTTGTTGTTCCAATTTTATTTCCACACACATTTCTCCCATTTTGTACACTACTTCTTCTTTTATTTTCCTTTTGTTTAATATTTATGTCCAATCCAATTGTCTAGTAGTTTATTGCAACCAGCGTCCCTTATATTAAATTTCAACAGTCAGTGTCCATAAATCTTTGTTTCCAGCTTCCTTCTGTTGATTTCTTTTCCAACTTTTTCACCAAATAATCCCAGGGCAATTTCTTCATGTATCTTTTTCCCTTGTAATATTCTAGTATTTCACTTTCAGGGTTTTTATTTTATTATAATGGAATTCCTTTTGTTTCCTTTCAAATTCCAATTTTAAAAAGACCAAGCACTTTTCAAAGAGTCACTGAAATTTTCCCTTTGCCATTAAGTGGCGGGCTCAGTTCTGTTTCCACGTTCCACCCTTTCTTTTCCCTTTTTCCCTTTTTAAACTTTCATTAATTTCATTAATTCCAGTTATTAGCTATTCTTTCTTTTTAACACGTTCAACTTCAGCGTTTAATTATGCCTATTTAGTGCCAAAATCCAAATAGTTCCCCTGCCTCTTTTCCGATGTAGAGGCCAGGCAAGTCCTGGGAAGAGGGAAGCCCAAGTCCCATGTTCCACTGCCACTTTTTTTTCATACATGGGGCACTCAGGGGAAAGCAAAGCCCAGATCCACAGAGAGGGCTAGGAAAGAGGAAGGGATTTGAGGGAGGCCCCCATTTCTGGGAAGAGACTAACCTGGTTTATGAGTCCCTGGTTGAATGCTGGGGGGACGCAGCCCCGGGGTTTCTCCAGCCTCACTTGGGCTCCGTGTCTTTCCAGGAGAGGCTCCTGTCAGGAAGAAGCCAAGCAGGGCCGGGTCTTCAGAGGGGGATCTGGGGTTACCTGGGAGGGAGAGTGGGAGAGGGAGGGAGGGAGACACAGAGAAAGAAAGAAAACATATTCAGCAACCTGTGAGTTAGCCAAGTCTTGGTGCAGGGCTTTAACTCCTCACCTCAGGGAAAAAGGTAGACCAGCATTTTCCAAACTTGGAACTTGAAGATGAAGGGACTTTAATTCCCAGAATTCCCTGCCCAGCATGATGAAGTCCATGCATTATTGGGTGGGGAACTCTGGGGGTTGAAGTCCATTCCTCTTCAAGTTTGAAAAACACTCATGCAGACCAACCTCTCTCCACGCGTTGCCTCCATTTTGAGAAACAACAGAGACCCCTGAAGAGACCCTCAGTCATTGGCCGGCTTGCAGAATGCAGAAAACGTGGTTTCTTATGGCCATCAGAAGTGAAACATGCCACCGTGAATTGGACTGACCCTCAATATCCCCTAAAGACCCGGATCCTGGTTTGGGAGCCACCCCAGCTGGTTCTGAGGCCGCCCTGGAGCCAAGCCTGGGACGCCCTGTGAATCCGGCCCCTTCCTGGCCCTTCAGGCTCAGGCAGAGTCGCCCAAGCTCCCTGGATCCTGAGTGAGGCTTTCCGGTCGCAAACCTCCTCCTCCTCCTCCTCCTCCTCCCCTCCTCCTCCTCCTCCTCCTCCTCCTCCGTGGCCGCTGCTCTCTGGCTGGGACCCCTGAGCCCCCTGGCTCCTCCCTGGAGGACGGAAGAGCCTCCGCTGGGCCTCCCTTTGGGGCCTCTGCTAAGGGCACGGCTGGGGCTGAGGACGATGGGGGCTGGAGTCCAGGCCTTTGGGAGGCCCGCATGGGTACCCACTCGATCCGGGCAGGACAGAGATCCACCCGGAGGACCTGGGAAAAACCCCTGGGAAGCAGCCCCTCCCTCCTTCCTTCCTCCCAACGCCTGGCAGGAGGGAGAGAGAGAGGAAGCCGACCCAGAGAGGGTCACAGCCACGTTCTCCCTTTTTTCTCGGTCTTGGGATTCGCCCCCAGCCTTTCTGCCCTGGGGAGCAGCAGCCCCAGTATCTTCAGGCCTGGCCTCACTGGGAATACTGGAAACCAGCATCCAGAAC
>NW_028263178.1:11695-84657 GCF_049901735.1 Notechis scutatus
TTCTGCTTGATTGGTGTCTCTAATATCTTCTGTCTGTTTTTGGCTCTTTTTGTATCTTGATTGGCTGGCAGCATTGTGTTACTTTATTGGAGGCCTTTAGTGCAGCTTGGCTTTGGGTAAATGGACGGCTATCATTAGTTAGGAAGCTGGGTTTCATCTGGGTGCCTGGTTGGGGTGTGTTTGAGCTGGAGGTATCAGGGGGATCTGTTTGTGCCCAGGTGTTTGCCTGGCTTGTGGTGTGGAGATTTTTTTGTTTGTGAGTGCAGGCTTCCAAATGATTGACAGCCTGGTGGAATCATCTCTTCTATTCATGCTTTCTGGTCTTTTTCAATCTCTATGGCTTCTCTGATGACTCTGTGGCTAGGGTTTTCCATAGTGGCCAGGGTTTTGGTGCCATTGAAGTTGATGCTATGACCTGTGGCTTCCATGTGTTGGACTAGTGAGGAAGTGTGTTCCAGCTTTTTGACTGCATTTTTGTGTTCATCCAGGCGGGTACTTATTCTTCTATTGGTCTGTCCAATGTATGTGGCCGGGCATGATGCACAGGGGACTTCGTATATGCCTTGGTTTTCCAGGTCAATTTTATCTTTGGGGTTGCTAAGGATGGCTGCTATTTTTCTGTCTGTTTTGAAGGCAGTCCTGATGTGATGTCTGTGTAGTACCTTACTAATTTTGTCTGTAGTACCTCTTATGTAGGGCAGGACAGCTGTTCCATAGGTCTGTTCATCTTCTGGGTTTCTATTATGTTTCAGTGTGTTTTTGTGGATCAAGCTGGTGATTTTGCTTTTGTGGAAGCCGTTGGCTGTCAGTACTTTAGTCAGGATGCATAGTTCAGTCTTAATGTGTGTCTTGTCTGCCAGGCGTTGGGTTCTGGTAATTAGTGTTTTAGCCACGGAGTTTATCTGTGCTGGGTGGTGGTGGGATTGGGCGTTGAGGTAGCGGTTAGTGTGTGTTTTCTTCTGGTATACGGTGTGTCCTAGTGTGCCATCTGTTTTTTTGTAGATTAGTACATCTAGGAATGGCAGTTGTTTGTTTGTTTCCGTTTCCATGGTGAACTTGATTTTGGGGTGTGTGCTGTTTAGGTGTGTTAGGAAATTGTTTAGGTTTTCTTTTCCATGGGGCCAAATCACAAATGTGTCATCGATGTATCTTAACCATAGTTTGGGTTTGTGGGTGGCATTGGCCAGGGCTCTGGATTCAATTCTTCCATGAACAGGTTTGCAATGACGGGTGACAGTGGTGATCCCATAGGGGCTCCTTCAATTTGTTTGTATCTTTGTCCTTTGTATATGAAATATGTGTTGGTTAAGCAGTGTTCTGTTAGTTCCATGAGATGTTTAGCTGGTTGGTATTTATTTTTGATGATTTCAAGGGTCTCTTTTATCGGGACTTGAGTGAATAGTGAAACCACGTCGAAACTTACAAGCAGAGCTTCTTGCTCCACATGTAGATCTTTGATCATTTCCAAGAAGTGGTAAGAGTTTTGTACATGTGAAGCTGCTGTTTCAGCATGGGGCTGTAGCTGTTTTGCTAAGTGTTTAGCTAGGTTTTGTAGTGGTGCTCCTCTGGAGCTGACTATGGGTCTGAGAGGCATGCCTTCTTTGTGTATTTTTGGGAGGCCGTATAGTTTGGGGCATCTGGAAGATTTTCTCTTGGGATGATCATCTGTTGGATCTCTTTGCTCATGTGGCTGGTTATAATTTTCTTCTTGGTTAATTTTTCCAGATATGTGGTTGGGTCTGTGTTTATGGGTTTGTATGTGGAGTCTTGGAGTAGGTCTGTCAATTTTGTTTCGTAGTCTTTTCTGTCCATTACTACAGTGGCATTTCCTTTGTCTGCTGGGAGGATGATTATGCTGCTATCTCTTTTCAGGGTTTGTAGTGCTTTAATTTCATTTTTCTGTAAGTTGCTTTTGGGTGGCTTGCTTGTGCATAGGATATTGGTAACTTGGTGTCTTATTTTATCAGCTTCATCTGTATTTAATTTAGTTAGGCTGGATTCTACTGCACATATGATGGATTCTGTGGGGATTTTTTGGGTGCTATAGCATAATTGAATCCTTTGGTTAGGACATCTGTTTCTGTTTTGGTGAGTTCTCTGTTGGAAACGTTGTGCACTAATTGTTTCAGGTGTTGTTGTGAGTTGTTGGGGGTTTTCTTGTCATGTTCTAATTTCTTTAATTTTTCAATAATTTTCCTGTTTGTAAGTGCCTTCAGAATCAGCTCTCCAAGTTGTAAGTTGTTTTATCTTGTCCCAAAGTAGAGGGTGGATTTTGCTGCTCAGTTCCAGGTGTAGTGCTAGCAAATCTTTGTTTAACTGATCTAATCGGAATCTCTTACTGTGGAGCTGTTCCTTAGTAGAGCCATTTCAGTTCTTTTCAGGATACGTTTAGTGGCTGCTGTGCTTTGATGAAATGTTAATTTGAAGCAGGTTGGTGTAGTATTGTTGTCTCTGCAGCTGCGTAGAATTGGAGGTCACATAGTATTCCTGCTCTTTTTAATTTCCAGTTTCTCCTAGGTTTTGATCTGGCTGTTTATTTCCTCCCGTAGAGGTTTGATATTTGTTTTCTTAAGTTTTCGCGGTACTTACATGTATGGTATTGCCTGGTTCGGGTATTTTCCCACGTCATTGTAGTTGTTCTTTTAAAGTTGTAGCAACGTTTCAGCAGAATCTCATCTGCCATCATCAGGCTTCTGTATTGTGTCCGTCTGTGGGTCAGACTTTTACAGTGGTTTCAGATTTAAATTTGGGGCAGCCTATTGCTGTGCCAGAATGGTTTTTTCTTCATCCTGATTGGTTGGGAGTCTTGGTCTGTGTTTATTGGTCTCGGAGTTTGCTGTGTTCTGCTTGATTGGTGTCTCTAATATCTTCTGTCTGTTTTTGGCTCTTTTTGTATCTTGATTGGCTGGCAGCATTGTGTTACTTTATTGGAGGCCTTTAGTGCAGCTTGGCTTCGGGTAAATGGATGGCTATCATTAGTTAGGAAGCTGGGTTTCATCTGGGTGCCTGGTTGGGGTTTGTGTTTGAGCTGGAGGTATCAGGGGATCTGTTTGTGCCCAGGTGTTTGCCTGGCTTGTGGTGTGGAGATTTTTTTTGTTTGTGAGTGCAGGCTTCCAAATGATTGACAGCCTGGTGGAATCATCTCTTCTATTCATGCTTTCTGGTCTTTTTTTCAATCTCTATGGCTTCTCTGATGACTCTGTGGCTAGGGTTTTCCATAGTGGCCAGGGTTGACAAGAAAACCCCAACAACTCACAACAACACCTGAAACAATTAGTGCACAACGTTTCCAACAGAGAACTCACCAAAACAGAAACAGATGTCCTAACCAAAGGATTCAATTATGCTATAGCACCCCAAAAATCCCCACAGAATCCATCATATGTGCAGTAGAATCCAGCCTAACTAAATTAAATACAGATGAAGCTGATAAAATAAAACACCAAGTTACCAACATCTTATGCACAAGCAAACCACCCAAAAGCAACTTGCAGAAAAATGAAATTAAAGAGCTACAAACCCTGAAAAGAGATAGCAGCATAATCATCCTCCCAGCAGACAAAGGGAATGCCACTGTAGTAATAGACAGAAAAGACTACGAAACAAAATTGACAGACTTACTCCAAGACTCCACATACAAACCCATAAACACAGACCGAACCACATATCTGGAAAAATTAACCAAGAAGAAAATTATAACCAGCCACATGAGCAAAGAGATCCAACAGATGATCATCCCAAGAGAAAATCTTCCAGATGCCCCAAACTATATGGCCTCCCAAAAATACACAAAGAAGGCATACCTCTCAGACCCATAGTCAGCTCCAGAGGAGCACCACTACAAAACCTAGCTAAACACTTAGCAAAACAGCTACAGCCCCATGCTGAAACAGCAGCTTCACATGTACAAAACTCTTACCACTTCTTGGAAATGATCAAAGATCTACATGTGGAGCAAGAAGATCTGCTTGTAAGTTTCGACGTGGTTTCACTATTCACTCAAGTCCCGATAAAAGAGACCCTTGAAATCATCAAAAATAAATACCAACCAGCTAAACACCTCATGGAACTAACAGAACACTGCTTAACCAACACATATTTCATATACAAAGGACAAAGATACAAACAAATTGAAGGAGCCCTATGGGATCACCACTGTCACCCGTCATTGCAAACCTGTTCATGGAAGAATTCGAATCCAGAGCCCTGGCCAATGCCACCCACAAACCCAAACTATGGTTAAGATACATCGATGACACATTTGTGATTTGGCCCCATGGAAAAGAAAACCTAAACAATTTCCTAACACACCTAAACAGCACACACCCCAAAATCAAGTTCACCATGGAAACGAAACAAACAAACAACTACCATTCCTAGATGTACTAATCTACAAAAAAACAGATGGCACACTAGGACACACCGTATACCAGAAGAAAACACACACTAACCGCTACCTCAACGCCCAATCCCACCACCACCCAGCACAGATAAACTCCGTGGCTAAAACACTAATTACCAGAACCCAACGCCTGGCAGACAAGATACACATTAAGACTGAACTATGCACCCTGACTAAAATACTGACAGCCAACGGCTTCCACAAAAGCAAAATCACCAGCTTGATCCACAAAAACACACTGAAACATAATAGAGACCCAGAAGATGAACAGACCTATGGAACAGCTGTCCTGCCCTACATAAGAGGTACTACAGACAAAATTAGTAAGGTACTACACAGACATCACATCAAGACTGCCTTCAAAACAGACAGAAAAATAGCAGCCATCCTCAGAAACCCCAAAGATAAAATTGACCTGGAAAACCAAGGCATATACGAAGTCCCCTGTGCATCATGCCCAGCCACATACATTGGACAGACCAATAGAAGAATAAGTACCCGCCTGGATGAACACAAAAATGCAGTCAAAAAGCTGGAACACACTTCCTCACTAGTCCAACACATGGAAGCCACAGGTCATAGCATCAACTTCAATGGCACCAAAACCCTAGCCACTATAGAAAACCCTAGCCACAGAATCATCAGAGAAGCCATAGAGATTGAAAAAAGACCAGAAAGCATGAATAGAAGAGATGATTCCACCAGGCTGTCAATCATTTGGAAGCCTGCACTCACAAACAAAAAAATCTCCACACCACAAGCCAGGCAAACACCTGGGCACAAACAGATCCCCCTGATACCTCCAGCTCAAACACACCCCAACCAGGCACCCAGATGAAACCCAGCTTCCTAACTAATGATAGCCGTCCATTTACCCGAAGCCAAGCTGCACTAAAGGCCTCCAATAAAGTAACACAATGCTGCCAGCCAATCAAGATACAAAAAGAGCCAAAAAACAGACAGAAGATATTAGAAACACCAATCAAGCGGAACACAGCAAACTCCAAGACCAATAAACACAGACCAAGACTCCCAACCAATCAGGATGAAGAAAAAACCATTCTGGCACAGCAATAGGCTGCCCCAAATTTAAATCTGAAACCACTGTAAAAGTCTAACTCACAGGCGAACACTATACAAAAGCCTGATGATGGCAGATGAGATTCTGCTGAAACGTTGCTACAACTTTAAAAGAACAACTACAAAGAGGAAAACCTTCTAAGCACCAATTCCACCCGTGCTTTTTACAATTTTGTAAACAACAAACTAAAAGACTCAAGGTCCATCCCACCCTTGATAGGACCTGATGGTAAAGACTGCAACGACGACACCATTAAAGCCAACCTCTTTAACACATTCTTCGGCTCAGTATTTGTAAACAGCAATGGATCATGCCCAGTAATTCCTAGCCGTACCACAGATAACAACAATGATCTAATACATATCGATTTTAAAGAAGACAATGTTGAAAAAGCACTACGCAATCTAAAACCATCTCTATCTATTGGACCAGATGGAATATGTGCCTACTTCTTAAAAAAGCTATCCACTGCCATAGCCAAACCTCTAAGCATAATCTTTGAAAAATCTTTCAGGACCAGCTCCTTGCCTAACCTATGGTCACAAACCACAGTCATCCCCATCTTCAAAAGGGAGACCCAAGCCTAGTTGAAAATTACAGACCAATCTCCTTATGCTGCGTCACCTGTAAAGTCATGGAATCAATTATTAACCAATCCATCATCCTCCACTTAGAGACAAACAACCTACTCTCCAATAAACAATTTGGTTTCAGAAAAAACTATCCTGTAATCTGCAACTCTTACACTGCAAAAACATATGGACGACACAACTCGACCAGGGCAAAGCAATAGACGCAATCTACATAGACTTCTGTAAAGCCTTTGATTCAGTGGTACACGACAAACTACTCCTAAAAATAAAATCCTATGGTATCTCTGGACAACTGAATAACTGGATAGAAGCATTCCTGGCAAACAGACAACAAATGGTCAAAATTGGGAGCGTCCTATCAAATTCTGTACCTGTCAATAGTGGTGTCCCCCAAGGCAGTGTTCTAGGACCAACTCTCTTCATACTCTACATAAATGACCTCTGTGATCATATTAAGAGCAATTGCGTTCTTTTCGCTGATGATGTAAAGCTGTTCAATACCACAGACAATACTGCTACCCTACAAAAAGATCTTGACTATGTATCAGAATGGTCAAACAAATGGCAACTTCAAATCTCAACAAATAAATGCTCTGTCTTACATATTGGCAAAAAAAAATCAGAAAATAAAATACAAGCTGAATAGTCAAGATCTTGTTGATGACCCAAGCTCTGTAAAGGACCTTGGAATCCTCACCTCTAATGATCTAAGTGCTAGAGCCCACTGCAACTACATAGCCAAAAAGGCATTAAGAGTTGTTAACCTAATCCTACGTAGCTTTTTCTCTGGTAATATCACACTACTAACCAGAGCATACAAAACATTTGCTAGACCAATACTCGAATACAGTTCATCAGTCTGGAACCCACATTACGTATCTGATATTAGCACAATTGAGAAAGTCCAGAAATATTTCACAAGAAGAGTTCTCCACTCCTCTACTCGTAGAATACCTTATGCCACCAGACTTGAAATTCTAGAACTAGAAAACCTTGAATTACGCCGTCTTCGGTCTGATTTAAGCATGTTATATAAAATCATACATTGCAATGTCCTACCTGTCAATGAACACTTCAGCTTCAACCATAACAACACAAGAGCACACAATAGATACAAACTCAAAGTTAACCGCACCAAACTTGATTGCAGGAAATACGACTTCAGCAATAGAGTGGTCAATGTCTGGAATACTCTACCGACTCTGTAGTTTCTTCCCCAAACCCCAAAAACTTTAACCTTAGACTGTCTACTATTGACCTCACCCCTTTCCTAAGAGGTCTGTAGGGGCGTGCATAAAGCGCACCAACATGCCTACCGTCCCTGTCCTATTGTTTCTCTTATTCTTCTTTTATTTTTCTTATATGTACCCATTTCATGTATTCACAACTATGTATACACTTATACTTATTATCTTGTAAACAATTGGCAAATCAAATAAATAAATAAAAATAAACAATGGCGTGGGAAAATACCCGAACAAAGCCGAATGCTTATATATATATATATATATATATATATATATATATATATATATATATACATACATACACACACACACACATACGTACATACATATATAATTTATCCATCCATATCTCTATCTATCTATCTATCTATCTATCTATCTATCTATCTATCTATCTATCTATCATCTATCTATCTATCTCTATATCTATCTATCTCTATTTATCCATCCAATTCTGTCTCTATCTATCTATCTCTATCATCTGTTTATATCTATCCATCCATCTCTATCTATCTATCTATCTATCTATCTATCTATCTATCTATCTATCTATCTATCTCTATCTATCTATCTATCTATCTATCTATCTATCTATCTATCTATCTATCTATCTATCTATCTCTATATCTATCCAGCCAGATCTATATTTATCTATCTCTAACTATCATCTTATATCTATCTATCTATCTATCTATCTATCTATCTATCTATCTATCTATCTATCTATCTATCTATATCATCTATCTATATCTACCCATCCATCCCTATCTGTCTGTCTCTCCGTCTCTCTCTCTCTCTCTCTCTCTCTCTCTCTCTCTCTCTCTCTCTCTCTATCTATCTATCTATCTATCTATCTATCTATCTATCTATCTATCTCTATATCTATCTATCTCTATCTCTATTTATCCATCCAGATCTGTCTCTATCTCTCTATCTCTATCATCTGTCTATATCTACCCATCCATCCGTATCTCTCTCTCTCTCTCTCTCTCTCTATCTATCTATCTATCTATCTATCTATCTATCTATCTCTATATCTATTTATCCAGCCAGATCTATATTTATCTATCTCTAACTATCATCTTATATCTATCTATCTATCTATCTATCTATCTATCTATCTATCTATCTATCTATCTATCTATCTCTATATCTATTTAATCAACCATACCTATCTCTATCTATCCATCTCTATCTATCAACTATATCTATCTACCCATCACTATCTATCTATCTATCTATCTATCTATCTATCTATCTATCTATCTATCTATCTATCTATCCATCCATCCATCCATCCATCCATCCATCAATCCAATTTACTGGCCACCCATCTTATCACAGGGAAACCCTACAAAGATGGCGGTGATGCCCACAGTGTGGTGGATGGTGCAACCTGATTTCTAGCGACAGGATTTCTGGAGATCTGGTGGCTCTTCCTCTGTTGTGGGGATCTTCTATTTGGGGGGGGGAGGGACCCCTCTGACCTTCCCAATTTCTGGGGCTGAGACTTTCTATCCCCAAAAAGGTGCTGTTGGAACTCCTTTGTTCCTGGTTTATTGGCATCCGTTGTTCAGGGAGGATGTTTCTTCACTGGGGAGACATTAATATGGACTTCTTGGCCCAGAAGGGGAACCGGGGGGCTGAGTGGGAGGGGAACTGAAGGGACAGGCAGGCCCACCCTGGCAGGGAGGAGCAGAGGAAGGCCCGTATCCCAGGTCCACCGCTTGGAAGTTCTCCCCCTGAACCTCCCTCAGATTCTGCTCTCAGGGCCTGCAGACCAGATCCTGGGTGGCTCCGGGTTCAAGCTGTGGCTTTTCAGGGCCAGGTTGATGTGCAATGAGACTCTCTTCTCCTCCAGGAGGTTCCCAGCCATGTCTGACCCGAAGCCGGATGAGGCCCAGAGGGAGGAAGCCCACCCCAACTTCTGGGTTTGTCCCAGGGAGACCCCAGAGGAGGGAGGAGGGGGCTATGGTCATCCAGGGTTTCTCACCGGCCTTGAGGAGGCTCCATGTGGACCTCTGGCTTCTCTCAGGGGGCTGTGAGGACCCCGGCCTGGTCAAGCATGTTGTGTGAAGGGGTCCTCGCCAGAAGAAAAGGGTCCCCAATACAGGTAGTCCTCAACTTATGACCACAACTGAGCCCAACATTTCTGTTGTTAAGTGAGACATCCATCAAGTGAGTTTTGCCCCATTTGATGGCCTTTCTTGCCACAGTCATTAAATGAATCATTGCAGTTGATAAGTTAGGAACCCGGTCATTAAGTGAATTTGGCTTCCCCATTGACTTTGCTTGTCAGAAGGTTGTAAAGGGGATCACAATGGCCCTGGGATGTTGGTGCCATTATAAACATGAAACTGTGGCAAGCACCTGAATTCTGATCCTGCATTTGATGCTGCAAAGGTCATTAATTGTGAAAAATGGTCCTAAGTTCCATTTCTCAGTGCGGTTGTAACTTGGATCGGTCACTAAATGAATGATTGGAAGTCGAGGCCTGCCTGTGTATCTCCTCTTGATCAGCTTCTCTTCCAGGAATTCATCTTCTTCCCGAGTTCCCATCATCCACTGACTACTCGGCCAAATGGTTCAACCTCGGGAAACAAACCATGGTTAAGAGGTGTGGAAAGGGAACTTCACGAGGACAGTGGTGTCACCCAAGCAGGAAAAGCCCAAAGGGAACATCAGGCCAGCCATAAAACAAACTTGCATAGGAAAAGGAATCAAATAAAAGGTATTAAAGAAGCCCCTTAGACAAAAGCCCAAATAATTAAGAAAAGTAGGAAAGAAAGAAAAGAAAACCCTTACAAACACAAGACATGCCAAATCAGCAAAACAAACAGACAAAAGGCACAAAATATATCACAAAGGAGACAGACAGGAGATTGCCACAAAACAAATATAAGAAACCATTAAGCTAAAAAGATTAGGACGAAACCGATAAAACAATCAAACCACCCCGCAAAGTTTGCCTTCCGCACCCCGCGGAGTTTACCCTCTGGCGGGAAGAAAGACAACCCCTGACAGGATTTAAAACATGAAGAAATACAAACACAAGCACTCACACAAAAGGAGAAAAGGGTATAAAAATCAGGGACTTACCATTCGAAGGTAGCTAGCTAGCCCAGGAACGCAGACTTCTTGCTATCTCTCGCCTTCCTGAAAAATAAAAAGATCCAGCTTTCAAGCAGTTGTCCGTATCCTTGCGCCGGAGCTCTCCCAGCGGGAAAATCGAATCCTCAGAAGAAAGGCATTTTGACAGCCTTTCAACAGAGGTGCAAATGTGAATGCGGCCACTGGGGAAGAGACCGGGTTCAGAGGGTCATGTGGATCCCACCAGAGTCAGTTGGGTGGCTGGGGCTTCAATCCGGGGGGGGGGGGCTGAGTTCCAGTCCTGCCTGGGGAGCCAAGCCAGCTAGGAGGCTCTGGGCCAGCCGCTCTCTTGGAGTCCTGGGAAAGAGGCAATGGCAACGGCTTCTGAGCAGCCTGGCCAAGATCTCTGGGCCGGCTTCCCCTGGGGGCTTCCAGACAACCTTCCCGCCCAGCTGGCCGAGGCTGAGGGGCCTCTCTGGGCCTGGCTTCCTCCTCACCGGTCAAGCGGCCTCCAAAGGGCTGGATTCGGAGAGGGTTTGGCAGGGGACTGTGCTGTGAGGAGGGGGCACGCAGGGGTCCTGCAGGGCCAGGGGGTCTGCAGTGGGTCTGCCCCTCCCCAGTGAGGGCAGGGAGGGAGGGGGCAGGGGAGAGGGAGGCAGGGGAGCCCCTCCCATCTGGTCTGGGCAGCTCAGGTGCTATCAAAAGCCCACCTCTGAGGGAGGAGCCTTCCTTGGGATTGGCTGGGAGAGCGGCTCTGGCATCACAGGTGGGGGACAGGTGGAGCTCCCAGGTGAGCCCTGGGCACCTGCAGGCCAGGTGGGGCTGGTGGGGTCCAGGGGGAGGGGAGGTCAGCCTGGGGCCTTGCTGCCAATTTCCCCCTGGGGCAGCCAGGGGCTTCTTCCTCCTCCTGCTCTGGGAAGTGGGGGGTCCCATGGAGGGGGCTCCCTCTGGCCTTGCTGGGCAGGGTGGGGGGATCTGCCCCATGGGGGCCCAGGGCAGGGGGGGGAGTGAATGGGGTGAGGGTCCCCAGGTTGCATCTCTTGCCAGGATCCGAGTCTGGTGTGCCAGCTTTGCACCTGGCAGGTGGGGGCTGCTGTTTCCCCAGGTGTGAAGCCCACCAGCTCCTGGTCCCGGCCAGAAGGAAGGGCCGAGGCTGGAGGAGAGTCTCTTGGCCCTTTCAGTAGTCAGGAAATGGCCTTCCGGGCGGCAGGAGACCCCAAAATCAGGGAGGTCAGGCTGAACCCCTGGAGCTCTGCCCCCCCGAATGTCCAGCTCATTTCCCTCAGAACCCCGAAGGGGCTTCCAGGCCGTTTCTTTCCCAGGGAGGCAGAGGAGGAAGATGGATGGATGGAGGGAAAAGAGGCAGGAGGGGAATCGGGTGGAAGGAGGAGGAGGAGGAGAGGAGGCCGGGAGAAACTTCCCTGCAGCTCTGCCAGGACTTATCAGGGAATCCTCCTCTTCCCTCCCTCCTGTGACGGTTTCGCTCTTTCCTGGGCAGAGGGTCCTCGACCTACAGCTGTTCCATTTAGTGACCATTCAATGCCACAGTGGCACTGAGAAAGGTGACTTAGGGCCCCTTTCCACACTGGCGGCCCTGGCAGCCTCCCTGGGGTCCCAGGATTTACATTTAGACAACTGTCTCACACGTATGATGGCCACAATGTCCCGGGGTGTGTCACATGATCCCCTTTCCACGAGCAAAGTCAGTGGAGAAGCCGGATGCACCTAAGAACCGTCTGGCTGACTTAACATCTGCAGTGATTCGTTTAGCAAACAGGGCCAGAAATGTCATAAAGTGGGTCAAAACTCACTCAACAACCGTCTCCCCCAGCAACACGAGTGTTGGGCTCCATGGCGAGGACTTCCTGCCTTGTCTGTCTGGAGGTCTCAGGGCTGCCTTTTGAGGCTGCCTCAAGGGCTTCTCCAGGCTGCCCTGCGTTGGATGCCCCACGTCTCTTCTTGCCAGGCCCCCCAGGAAAAGGGGTTGGGGGCGCCTGGAGGCCCCAGGTCTTCTGGTTGTGGGGATGCGGCACTTATAGTGGGCTCTGTGGCCCTCTTCGGCCTCCCCACCTCCGAGGCTCTGAAGGTGGCCTTGGGGGTCCCTGTGTCCCAGGTCTCCAGTCGTTGGGGGGTTTCACTCCCATGCACCCCTTGGCCCAGGAGGGAGAACTGGGGGTCTGAGACAGGAGGGGGGAGCGGAGGAGATGGGGGCAGGGGGGCAGGAAGCGCCAGCCACCCAGGGCAGCCCCATCGCCCAGAGCAGGAGGAGGAGGATCCCTGCAGGCTGGGAGGAGGAGGGGCTCCCACCCAGGCGGCCCATGGGGGAAGGGGAGCTCCAGAGCCAGAGAGGGAGGCAGAACTGGCCGGGCTTCTCCCCAGCCGCCTCCTTGGGTGGTTTCCTGGCTGTGTGGCTGGGAAGGCCGGCCTCACCATGGTTGTCCAGCCCCTCCTTAGGAACCTCCAGGTGGGATGAACCCTCCACCTTCCCAGGGAGGCCATTCCATGCCTGCAGGTCTCTGCAGGTCCTGGCTGGTCTTTTCCCCCCTCTTGGAGACCCCTGGAGAACTGGGCTCATGGCAGGCGATTCAAGGAGGGAAGGGCTCAGTCTTGGATTCAGCCACCCGGAAGTGCCACTCAGAAAGTGTCACCTTAGATATTCCAACCAAGTTGCTTTTTTAGGATGTTCTACATTTAATGGAGGAACCCCAATATCTTTATTAGCAAGTGTGGGATGAAGGGCAACATTTTGTAGAGGTTATCAAGCTGGCTGAGAAAATGCCCCCAAGGACATCTCCTCAGATGCTCCTCTGGAAATGACCATCAAATATTTAATTTGGCCACCCTGTTCTCCTCCATTGGATTCACCAACATTTTAATTAATGTCTTTGATGAAGGGAGAAAGGGAATGTCCCTTAGAACCAGGGATGGATTTCTAAGACCATAGAACAAGGGTCTTCAAACTTGGCAAGTTTAAGACTTGTGGACTTCAACTCCCAGAATTCCTGAGCTAACGTGACTGGAAGGAGGAATTCTGGGGGTTGAAGTCCACAAGTCTTAAAGCTGTCAAGTTTGAAGGCCCCTGCCATAGAAGATCAAAGGGTCCATGGGGCCTTGGATTTTGGGTGTGTCCATGTGAGGTGGTCTGAGTTGAGATGGATTAAAATAAAGATTTTTCTAATTGTCTATCTGGAAATGAATCTAGCAGGACAGATTTGTCACATTTTGGAACAAACCTCTCAAGGGGGAAAGGGGCCATGAGAGCAGGAGGGCCAGAGCCTGAAATTCTGCAGGGACAATCAAGGCCTAAATCTTAGGCCAAGCCAGGAATTCTCTACATTCAGGGCTTCCTGGCTCAGGACAGGACATAATTCTGCATTGTTCCTTGTATTTTTCCATTCACTGGACTGGTTTCCAAGGTGGCAGCTGGAAAACTCCCTGGGGAGCCAAGAGGGAGGAAGAAATAAATCCCCAGATTTTCCCTTAATTATAGGGGGGGAAGAGGGACACCTGCCACGGCTCCTTTGCACATCTGGGAATGAGCCTGTGAACAAGAACTCGGCTAAAAGTTTGAAAATTAATTGGGGGGGGAATGTACTTTTCTTGCTGAAAGAAAACAAGGCTGAGATGTGGTGATGAAAGAACAAGCAATCCTGGCTAGTTCATGCCCAGGTTTCCTGCCCTCCTGAAAGGGCTCCCTGCAGATGGAGACCCTCAATGGGGTCAGGGTCCCTTCCCTGAGAGCCAACCCACCCCCAGGACTCAGGCTGGGTCTCCTCTACACTTTTCTGGCTCTGAGGCACATTTGGTTATTTTGAGGAGGGGAGTCAAGACCCCCCTCCCAATGGGGGAGGCAAGAGGGTGGATGTACCAAACCAACAGCTGCATCAGATGTAAACAAATCCCAAAAATGGTCATCAATAAGTTGCAGCAGGTGAATAATAATAATAATAATAATAATAATAATAATAATAATAATAATAATAATTGGTCAGCTGCAGAAGGCCACCTTACTGGGATCTGTTCGCATAATCCTCCGATACATCATGCAGTCCTAAACACTTGGGAAATGTTCGACTAGTGATTTGTGATATGAAACCCAGCATGGTTATCTCATTTGCTGTGTATACTGTAATAATAATAATAATCATTATTCATCCCTTTCCTGATTCCAAAATATGGATCCATGAAGATCGTGCAGTGAAACAACCAGGGGAAGCTCTGAAGTTTAGATGGACTTCTGATTGAAAGACAAAATGACTGAACCAATGATTTCTGGATTTAAAAAAAATTCCAAGAGGGTGGGTGTCATGCCCCTGTCAGAGTCTGAATCCGAGGAGGAAGACGAACGGCTGACAGGGGGTGGGAGTGTGGCTCCATTGGCTGTGGAGGAGGCTGGGGAAGGGCAAAGTACGGCTGGGCAGAGCAGGAAAGAGGTAGAACAAGGGAGAGGAAGTTCAAAGGAAGACCCAGGCCCACCCCTTCTTCATCTTAGGGCACACAGGGAGGAACGGAGAAGAGAGCAACATGGGTTGCGTGGCTTACAGGGGAGGAAAGGGCCCTGATTCCCTTCATTAGCCACACCTGGGAAGAGAGTTTAAAAGAAATGCATACTGACTGCAGCAGCTGCTGGGAGCAAATGTGACTTTATCCTGTGTTGTCTTTGCTTATCTGTGTTCCTGGCTATGTGAGTTTTGCCGTGCCTTCACGTTTGGAATTCTTGATCCTGCCCTGCCAAACTAATTACCTCAGTTTGGTTTGATTGGACTTAAAGTTACAGCTTTTGTTGACCATGTTTTGGACTTGATTCCCTGCAGTTAAAGGCTGTTCCTGGGAGAGTTCTTCTCCAGCCAGAAGGTAACCTGGACATTGGGGGCAACGTTGGCGCCATTAAAGGGACTCTTATTGATTATCTGACTATGTTGCCTTTGTGCCACACCCTGGTTCATCACATTGAGGCGGGGGGGATGAGGTGACAATATTTTATTTCTTACCAACTTTTTTCTCCACACTAGGAATAATAATAATAATAATAATTTATTTCTTTAGAGAAAGGAAGCAAAGTCAGTAATACCTTGAAGGAGATGTCTCCCCTTGAGGTGGGGCAGAAACGAGGGCCAGGTCACAAGCTCAGGGAGGAGGGAGGCTTTCCAGGCAGGAGCATCTTTGGAAGGGAAGGGAAGGGAAGGGAAGGAAATGGAAGGGAAGGGAAGGGAAGGCCCCTCCAGGCTGCATTCCACCTGCCACTCCCTGAAGGACCTTTCAAAAGAACTCCAGGGTCTTTTGCTTTTTGTTAGAATTGTTTGTTATTTCTTATTTTCTTTATTTTACTTCCCCTCTGGTTGGATTTGTATGTCTGGATTTTAGCCTTTAACCCAGGAACTAGAATATAATTTTTCTTTTGCTTCTTTTTTTATTAAGAGAAATACATAAAGTATCATTTTTTTATTTTTTTCCTCCTTCCCCTTATCCTTTTTTAAAAAAATCCTTTTTATCCTTTTTTCCACATCCTCCCTTTTCTTTTTGCATATTATTGGAACCAATTGGATTAAGGGATACAAGTGCCTTAAGATTTTTCTCCTCCTTTTTTATTTTTTGGAGTGGCAGCTGCTTGCTTTCGCTCTCTTTTCTTTCCTTTTTTTTCTCTCTCTCTCTTCTTATAGCTAAGTATTACAAGATGAGCAGAAAGACAACAGCCCCAGCTTCTTCAATACCAATAGCCTCCTCTTCACCATCTGGAGGAGAACGATCAATACAGACAATATTACAACAGGAGAAAGAGAAGGAAGTGATGTTGCAGATGATTATGCAAGGAATCCAGAAGATTGAAAGGAGAACAAAGAATATTGAGCAAAGAACTGAAAAGACAGATGAGAAAATAGAGAATATTCAACCGATGATGATGAAATATGAGGACAGACTTAAGAAAATTGAAGAAGAAGATATACAAAGAGATAAGAAAATTGGAGATATTGATACTCGATTGAGTGAAGTTGAAAAGGGCAGGAGTGGACCATTAGGATGGGAAATCGATAGATAAGGATTTTACCTGAGATTTCAAAATGTAGAAGAAGAAAAAGGTGAAAACCTTGCTGAAATAATGACAGAAATATTGGCAGAAGTGTTGGAGAAAATCAAAGAGAAGATAATGGAGGGAATGGATGAAGTGTTCCGTGTCTATACAAGATATGCAATTAGAAATAAGTTACCAAGAGAAGTTCACATCAGATTTACTAAGAAAATTATTAAAACACAGATATTGCATGTGGCAAGAGAGAAAACATTAAACTACAAAGACAAAGAAATTGTGGTGCTGAAACAGGTACCAAGAAGAGTAAGAGAGATGAGAAGAGAATATTTATTTTTGACTAAAGAGTTACTTAAAAGAGGAGTAAATTACAGATGGTTGATACCAGAAGGTCTCCTGTTCACCTGGCAGGAACAAGGACACAGAATTGACACAGTCGAAAAAGCTGAGCTATTCTACTTAGAATATCTTAGAGGAAAGGAGGAAGATACAAGAGAAGAAGAGTCACTAATCGAATTTCAAGAGGAGTGTACAGCAGTAATTGAAAAATAAAAACAAGAAGGTACAGTAGGTGATGTACCCAGAGAGCAACGAGAACTAAGATCTACTAGAGCAATAAAACCCTCTTACAAAGCCTAATCTGGATGAAAGAAAATTTATTACAATTAACATAAATGGACTTAATTTAACTACTAAAAGAAGAAAAGTATTTCATAAATTAGAGAAATTAAAGTTTGATATAATCTGCCTACAAGAAGTACATATTAAAAAACAACATGAATATATATTGAAAGAAAAAAATAGGGAAATTATTTACATCGTTGACACAATGTAAAAAAAGAGGTGTGGTCTTATATATTAGAGATACAATTCCAGCAGAACCAATTTATACAGATGATGATGGAAGGATTTTGATGGTGGAAATAATGGACAATAATGTAAAAACATTTTAAATCACAATTTATGCTCCAAATGACAATCAAGAAGAATTTTACAGGAAATTACATATGAAAATAATTGAACTGGACTATGCTAATATTTGTATGATGGGAGATTTCAATGGAATAATTAATGATCAATTGGATTATAAAATGCAGAAATCAACAAAGAAAAGTAGAAAGACACTACCAAAATCTTTCTTTCGAATGATAAAAGAAGCAAACTTAAAAGATGCATGGAGAGAGAGAAATGTGGAAAATAAGCAATACCTTTTATTCAAACAGACATGCATCATGGTCTAGAATAGATATGATATGGATGTCAGCAGAATTACTTGCTAATATATGAGAAATTGAAATAGAAACAAGCACTTGGGCAGATCACAACTCAATGACAGTCATTTGGAAAGGACAAAAGAGGAGATCTAGATTGACCTTAAATAATACGATAGTAAAGGAAAAAGACTTCAAACAGAAAACAGAGAAAGAATTGGTTTTCCTTTTTAAAGAAAATAAAAAAGAGGATACATTTTTACAGAATCTCTGGGACACGATGAAGGCCTACACAAGAGGCTTGATAATAGACTATACAAGGAAAAGAAATATAAAACAGAAAAAGACTTTCAAAAGATGACTATAAGAGATTGGAAAAAGAATTACAGAAGTTTCCGCAAAAAAAGACATTAAAATTAAAATGGACATAACAAAACATAAAATGGGACTAATGGAAAAAGAGGAATTAGCACAAAAAATTTAAAATGCTAAACAGAATTACTTTGAAGATGCAAACAAACCAGGCAGATGGTTAGCCTATAAATTGAGAAAGGAAAGAGAATCAAGAAGGATTAGCCAATTAATAAATGAAGAAGGATATGTTTGCTATGGAAATGAGGAGAAGAAAAAAAAGTATACAAGATTATTATGGAAAACTGTATTATCAAGAGAATATTCAAGAAGAAAAAGTTAAGAATATTTACAGAAAGCGAAATTACCCCAGATACCCAAAGACATTGAAGCAATGTTAAAAGGGAACATTTCAATGATGGAATTAACAGAAGCCTTTAAAAAACAGAATGTTGGAAAAGCACCAGGTCCAGATGGATTGCCAGAGGAATTTTATAAGACTTTCCAGGAAATACTGAATCTTCAACTATTAGAAATCATGAATGAAGTTATGTCAAAGAAGAGAATACCCAAAACATGGTCAGAAGCATATATTACACTTATACCGAAGGAAGACACAGACCCGCAGCAAGTTAAAAATTATAGACCTATATCCCTATTAAATTCAGACTATAAAATTTTTGTTTCAATCTTGGCAGAAAGACTGAAAAGATACTTAAATAATTTTATTCATGCTGATCAAAATGGATTTCTGCCAAAGAGACAAATCAAAGACAATGTGAGAATAATTCTGGATGCTTTGGAATACTATAAGGCACATCCTGAAAAGCAAATGGCCTTGATGTTTTTAAATGCACAAAAAGCCTTTGATAATGTGAGCTGGTGATTCATGTTATTGCAATTGGTACAAATGGGCTTTGGTAAAAAATTTATTCAAGCCATTGAAACGATATATCATAAACAAACTGCAAAGGTTATGATAAATGGAGAATTGACAGAATCCATAGATATAAGAAAAGGGACTAGACAAGGTTGTCCACTGTCGCCTCTGCTGTTTGTGTTAACATTGGAAGTGTTGAATAGGAATATTAGAGAAGAAAAAGAAATAAAAGGAATAGAAATAAAAAAGGAAGAGTATAAATTGCAAGCCTTTGCAGATGACCTGGTATTTATATTAGAGGACCCATTGGAAACAGCACCTAAATTAATAGAAAAGATAGAAGAATATGGAAAAGTAGCAGGTTTGAAAATAAATAAAGATAAAACAAAGATATTAACAAAAACATGCTAGCAAGACGAAAGAAAGAGTTGGAAGAAGTTTTAGAAATACAGGTCACAAATAAGGTTAAGTATTTAGGGATATATATTACATCAAGATGTAGCACATTGAAGGAGGATAATTATTTTAAACTCAAACAGCAGATTGCGACAGATTTGACAAAATGGGAAAACTTACAATTATCATTGATTGAGAGAATATTTACAATTAAGATGAATGTATTGTCTAGAATTTTATACTTATTCCAAACAATTCCAATTCGATTAGGGAAAGAGTTTTTCGAAGACTTAAATAAAATTGTGTTGAAATACATCTGGCAGGGTAAGAAAGCGAGAATAAAACTTAAACTGTTACAAGATGCAAGAACAAGAGGAGGGTTTGCCTTGCCCAACTGGGAATTATATTATCAAGCGTCAAGTTTGATGCGGGTAAAGCAATGGATAATGTTAAGGAATAGTAGATTATTGACTTTAGAAGGCCATGACTTGCTGCTGGGATGGCATGCTTTCCTCTGGTATAAGGGAACTAAAACACAGGGGTATTTTAGAAGACATTACATTCGAGAGGCATTGTTTTTAAACTGGGAGAAGATAAAAAGACAATATTATTTAAAGATTCCATTATGGATATCTACCATTGAAGCTTTTTCTTATCCAATAATATATAAAAAAAGAACAAACAGTTAGATATGGTGAAATACTGAATGAAAAGGATGAACTGAAATCTATGCAAGCGTTGGAAGAACAAGGTGTAAAAATGAATTGGTTTTCATATTTGCAAATACAATCTAGATTTGATAAAGATTTTAAAACAGAAGGTGTCTATGATAAGTTGACTGATTTAGATAAAATTCTGATGGGTACTGATGAAAAGATAATTAAAATTTTTATGGACATTTATTAGAATTGGAGGAAGAACAAGTTAAAGAAATGATTGCTTGGGGGAAAAATTTTGGATATGGGATTGATTTAGAGAAATGGCAAAAATTGTGGTCTCAAAATTATAAAATGACACTGTCAACCGCATATAAAGAAAATTTGTATAAGATGTTTTACAGGTGGCATCTACCCCCGACGAGAATTGTGAGAATGTTTAAGAACAAATCAGATAAATGTTGGAAATGTCATCAGATACCTGGTTCATATTACCATATGTGGTGGACATGTTCAGATGCAAATATTGGACTAAAATCCACACATAGTTGGAAAAAATGATAAAACAGCATATAGACTTTAAACCAGAGATCTTTTTATTGGGAGTCATACCAGACATATACAATAAAGAACTGAAATATTTGATTGTAAATGTCTTAACAGCAGCTAGAATTGTATTTGTGAAGAACTGGAAAAATGAAAAAAAAAATCGATGCAGGAGGAAGTTACTAAGAAAATTATGGACTGTGCTGAAATGAGTAAATTGACATTTGAAATTAGAGAACAAGATAAAGATAAACAATTTTATATGATATGGGATTTGTTTTATCAATGGTTGGACAAAAAGACATGGTAATGTAATAGACTAGGAAATTTTGTAATAGAAGTTTAATAGATCGATATAAAATATAATACAGATATATATAACCATTGGATGAAAGTACAATATAAATTTTACAATAAAATTTGGAATATCTCATATAAAATGATGGAATAAATAGTTTAGTCATGGATGATTAATAACTGATAAATAGATAAACATGTTAGTTTGACAATGTGAGAATTTATATAAACCGTGAGCAATGACTATGAAAGGATAGCACAAAAGATTTGTAACCAACTGACACACTGTATGTATGTAAAATGGAAGATGGTTTTATGTTTTTATGTTTTGTTTGTATATGTTTGTCTTAAAAAATAAAAATTTTACAAAAAAAAAAAAAGACCTCCAGGGTCGCTCTGGGTTTCCTCCACTGGAAACACGGGGCCCCCAATTCAGTGGGGCTTCCCAGGCCTGGGTCTCATAGGGGACACGGAGGGATACCCGGGTTCCATCCATTGAGTCAGCCTCCAAGGCCTGATAAAAAAATAAAATCAGTTGGTCCCGGTGTTGTAGTGTTGAGGAAATTAAGGGAGGCATCTTATTTCCCTTTCTGTGGCCTTGTATAATTTTACTTCTTTATATCCTGCTTTTATTATTTTTACGAATAATTTAGGAGATTAAAATTGGGTTTCCCGGGTCTGTCCCGGATTAAGCTCAGCAGATTGCGGGAAGATGGGGGTTATAATGTTGAGATCAGATGAGACTTCTTACCTCCCTTTCTGTAGCCTTGTATAATCTTATTTACTGATAAATCACCTTTAATTATTTTTTAAACAAATAATCTAGGAAATTAAATTTGCTCTCCTGGGTCTGTCCTGGGTTAGCTCGGTGGTTTGCAGGAAGATGGGTGTTGTAGTCTTAAGGAGGTGAGCGGAGGCTTCTTCCTTCCCTTTCTGTGGCCTGGTATAATCTTATTTCTTCATTTCCTGCCTTTATTATTCTTACAAATAATCTAGGAAGTCAAAAGAAACAGGGTCAACTGGTTGCTTAGCAAGTGTTCTAATTTATGACTGGCCTCCCCAGAGCTACTTGACCTGTTTTTGGAGTTTTGACAGCCATGCACACACATACACACATACACACACACTCCCTTCCAACCCTGCTGGAGCAGGTCATTGGACTAGAATCGGCAAAGCATCTCTGATTAGATTCTAGTAGTGAATCAAAGTGCTGGTCTTCTGCAGTGTCTGGGTGACTTTTGTGCCCATCTACCTGAGCACCAAAGGGAAACACATGGTGGCTGTGCAGGTCCTCTCCATCCTGGCCTCCAGTGCTGGTCTGCTAGTCTGCATCTTCATCCCCAAGTGCTACATTATCCTTCTGAGGCCAGAGCTGAACACAAAGGAGCATCTCACAGCCAGAAGAAATGTTGGAAATGTGAGACAGAGGAATTTTAATTCTTAACATGTTCCAACAGAACAAAATTATAAAATGGTTCAAGTGGTTCTCCGGATGAGTGATCAATTATTTTTTTGTTGAAGTAAATAAAAGTTGTCTGGAAGATTTCTTGGAGGAATGGGAGCATGTTAGCAAGATAGAAATATCGAAGGAATGTATGGGACAACATTGATGTCCTCATTTCTAAATTTATTTTATCCAAGCTGCTATGGCAATACAAATGATAGTTTCTTGTTATTTACATAATAACTCCTTCTTAAGGGCAGCAACACTAATTGGGTGGGGAGGTAACTTGAGTCTTGCTAGTTATTAATATTCATGCTCCCATCATCTTTTAAATATGCATATGTATGTTTGCTCTCTTTTCCTGAAATGTAGAAATATAAGTGCATTCTTTTGCCTGTAGGAGTTCCTCCCATTATTTTAAGGAGGGGACACAGAATAAATAAGAACTGCAGTGAGCCTGGATTATTGGCTTTTTGGGGTCTTGCATTTGATTCCACAGAAACTGGTTTCAGCAGGCAGGCAGGCAGGAAGACAGACAGACAGAACTTTTGGGTGGATGGATGGACAGGTAGATAGGTAGGTAGGTAGGCAGGCAGGAAGACAGACAGACAGACCTTTTGGATTGATGGATGGATAGGTAGATAGGTAGGTAGATAGGTAGGTAGATAGGTAGATAGATAGATAGATCTACATTTGTAGATAGGTAGGTAGGTAGGTAGACAGAAAGACAGGCAGACAGGAAAGAAGGCAGGCAGATAGACAGACAGACCTTTTTGGTGGATGGATGGGTGGATAGGTAGATAGGTAGGTAGATAGGTAGGTAGATAGATAGATAGATCTACATTGGTAGGTAGGTAGGTAGGTAGGTAGGCAGGCAGGCAGGCAGGAAGGCAGGCAGACAGACAGACCTTTTAGATGGATGGATGGATGGATGGATGGATGGATGGATGGATGGATGGATGGATGGATGGACAGACAGAATGCAACAGTGGCGGCAGTTTGGGAAAGTAGAGTTACTTTCCCAAAGTGCTGCCACCACTGCGTTCAAGGCACCAGCTCCACAGGCTCACCCCATTGAGCCACTTGCACCGCTCTGGTGCAACAGTCATTAGGGTGAGCCTGTGGTGCCGGCGCATTGAACTGAGAACCTAATGGGGGTGGGAGGGAAAACCACCCCTGTTTTCCTTAGAGCACCCATTCCTTAACTGTCCCCAACCTCCCCTGTCCCTCGTGGGCAGGGCCTTGCTTTGCAAGCTGAGGGCAACCATCATATGCACTACGGAGGGGCTCCACTTAGACATCCCAGTCAAACATACACCCCTCACCACAATAGGTCCAATTGAGAGAGACACCCATCTGCCCACAGACCCCAGAAGCCTACTGGCCTCTCCATGGGGACGGGATCCCACTGAAGTAGGATTGCTACCCAAGTTACAATTCAAGGAAAGACAGGGCCACCAACCTCCATTCCCCAATACAGAATACAGTCAGAAGCAATAGAGTCCATGCAGAAGTTAATAAAAGCATGCCTAGAACAGGGGTACTGCACAAATGCACCTCCCCCTGCAACACCCCAATCTTCCCAGTCCCAAAACCCAAACTAGAAGGAAAACCTAGTTACTGTTTTGCACACTACATGAAAATCGTCAATAATCACGTGGTGCCAAGCGCACCTGTGCTACCCAACCCAGCCCCCATAATTGCAGAAGGGCCAGCGTCAGCCACCCACTCCACAGTCGTGGGTCTTTGCGCAGCCTCCTTTAGCATCCTTCTTTAGACCCTGCTTCACAGGACTGCTTTGCTTTGAGGTGGGATAAAGACATACCGAGTCATCTACCCTGTTCCCCAAAAACTTAAAGGCAGCCCTCGCTTCTACCTCACTGCCACACAACCCCAATGTTTTTGCATAAATTGCCGGTCAATTTGAGTGAGCTTCCTGACAATAATTGATTTAGGATCTATGACCCATTACTTGTTGGTTGTATGGGCCAAGGTCCAGGAGGCTCTGAGTTCTAATCCTCCCTCAGGCAGGAAAACTTCCTGGGGGACTTTGAGCGGATCACCAGGAGACCTTTGAATTCCAGTCCCACCTTAGTTCTTATTGAATTTGGGGTGGGAAAGTTGGAAACATTTTCTCAGATTAATGTAAGATACTAAAATTGGATATTCCTAGAGTGTGAGATGGCTGAGTGTCCAATATTGTGTGTTGTGATGGAGGAAAGGGAAATTGTGGGATAAATGCAGTGGTGGGGTTCAAATTCTTTTACTACTGGTTCAGTGGGCGTGGCTTGGTGGGCATGGCTTGGTGGGTGTGGCAGGGGAAAGTTACTTCAAAATCCCATTCCCTCCCCACCCCACTAGCCTGCTTTCCAGCTCCATTTTCCTGTGCATGGCTACCAAAGGAGATCCAGCCGATCACCTGGGACTCAGAGAAGAGATGGGGGTGGGGCCAGTCAGAGGTGGGATTTGCCAGTTCTCCAAACCACTCAAAATTTCCACTACCATTTCTCCAGAACTGGTCAGAACCTACTGAATACCACCTCTGGATAAACGCCTCTTCCCTGTGGCACAAAGCCACAAGTCTCTGCCTTCTTCTACTGCTTGTGCAAGAACCAGAGGGATTTGTGTGAATCTTAGACTGACCTTCTTCTGATCCACCAGATCTTTTCTTATCTCCTTCAAATGGAATTTGCAAAGGGATCCTATTCGCAGTTAGGAGCCTTTATGAGACATAAAAATTGATTCCCAATTGATCAGCAATCTCTGTGGCTGCAGAGCAGAGCAGCTTCCATGGGTGCCTCTTCCTAGAAACCTAGAAGTCCCCCTCCACTTATTCAGCCCCTTCTTGGACCTGGATGAACATTATGCAGCATTGGAGGTTTGTGACCTGGTCAATGATGTGGCTGCCTTGAGACAGAATCCCTGAAACCTCCTCCTGGGAAGAGTCCCAAGGTTCCCTTTCTCTGGACATCTTCTCCAGCCCTTCACAGACGAGACAGGCTTGGAGGAGGAGCAGAGAAATGCTTTAGGTACAAACTGTAGAGTGGAAAATGAAAGGGCCTGAAAACTACTATTTTATTACTCTGGTTGATGAAAGAAAAAAAATATACAGTGGAAATTTCTTTACACACTTCATTTTTTTATTTCCTTTTTTTTTTTTTTTTTGCTGTGAAGTACATACCAAAATAAAAACAATCCCAAACTGAAATCCCAGACAGGTGTTCTGCTGAATTCTTTCTGCAAAGGAAGTTTTATCAGGAAATCAAGAAAGACTCATATAAGAGGGATGAAGATTTACCTCCTCAGCTGAGAGCCAGTCAAACATGGCATTTCACATCATTCTGGCATTTTTAGGGAGAGGATCAGGCAACCAGGCTGGTGTTTGATTCCCACAGTTTCCTCCTGACCTCTTTTCCTACTCATTCTCTAACACCCACCCACATGTTTAGCTGCTGTCAGTAGGAACAAGTGCATCAATCATTTTTATAAGGTGTCATGTTCAGTAGCTGTTGCTGAACAGGTGAATTCCTCTGAATTTTACAGTGGTCTCTTTAGCAATATTTATTGAGGTGGGAGGGAACTGCAAGAATTCCAGTCGTCAACAATTCCCCATTTTGTAACATATAGATATCATTTTCTTTGACTCCTGCATACTATCAAAATGGAAATCAAATAAAAGAAACATTAACAATTCTTCCACTATCATAATGATGTTATATCTCATGTTTTTACATTTGTTCTGGCTGTGAGATGCTCCTTTGTGTTCAGCTCTGGCCTCAGAAGGATAATGTAGCACTTGGGGATGAAGATGCAGACCAGCAGACCAGCACTGGAGGCCAGGATGGCGAAGACCTGCACAGCCACCATGTGTTTCCCTTTGGTGCTCAGGTAGGTGGGCACAAAAGTCACCCAGACACTGCAGAAGACCAGCATGCTGAAGGTGATCAGTGTGGCTTCGTTGAAGGCCCCAGGCAGATTCCTGGCCAGGAAAGCCACCGTGAAGCAGACGGCAGCCAGGAAGCCCATGTAGCTGAAGGTGATGTAGAACATGACAACGGCCCCTTGGTTGCATTGCAGGATGATCTCTCCAGGCTGGGAGTGGAGATCAGAGTCAGGGAAGGGGGAGAAACTCCCAGCCAGATGGAGCAGATGATAACTTGGACACCAGAAGAAGACAGGATGATGGAGTTGGCCAAGCTCTTCCCCAACCATCTCTTTGCTCGGTTTCCTGGTTTTGTGGCCAGGAAAGCCAGCACCACCATGATGGTTTTGGCCAAGAGAGAAGAAACGGCAACTGAGAAGATGATGCTGAAGACCGTTTGTCGGAGAAGGCAGGTGGCTTTCCTTGGTTGACCAATGAAGAGAGAAGAAGACAAGAAGCAAAGCAGGAGGGAGACCAGGAGGATGTAGGAGAGGTCCCGGTTGTTGGCTTTGACAAGGGGAGTTTCTCGGTACTTAATGAATATGATTAAAACAAGGCCTGTGGTTAGGAACAAGAATAGGGCAAAAGAAACCAGGATGATGCCCAGAAGTTCTTCATAAGACAGGAAGGTTATAACTTTGGGGATACATTGGACTCTTTTTTTATTTGGGAATTTATCATCCGGACATTTGGTGCATTTTTCTGTATCTGAGAAAAAAAACAACCCCATATTTCTTTGTCCTTTGCATTTCAAGATATATTGTACATTCTTTGGGAACAAGTGATTATCAGGAGCATTTTCCGGGATGGATTTCTTAATATCTCCAGAGACAAAAAATAAGTGTATCACTTTTTTTAAAAAATATAGCTACAGTATATTTTTGATAGGCTATGAAATTGAGGGAAGCTTTGGACTTGAAAGATTTCCTTTGTAATGTTCAGAATATTGATAGGAACCTCCATTACTAAAGGAAAATAATGAATCAATTAATCTTTCTAGAGAAACTTACGTGCAAGATGGCAATTCTTGTCATACTTGCCTCAGAGGTGGCTGGCAGATCAAGTGACTGTTGCAAATAATTTGGAATGGCCATTGGAGCAGTGGTGATACGGGTGCAGACACATACAGGCATAACTATCCATGCCACCATATTGTATATCTCGTATATCAGCAATACCTTTTCAGTGTTCCTCAAAGGGAACCCATGTAGACTGCATTGCAATCCTCCTTTCAGGAGGTGGACCTAAAACAATTCCTCGTGTTTCAAGGAACTCAGGTGTTCCTAGAGAAGTAAATGTGGAAGGAAGGATACATCCAAGCTAAAAAGAAGAAATATTTTCTCTGGCAGTAGTAAAGCTTGTCCAATCTGCCACAGCCACCTGTCTCTATCCAGCCCTTCCTTCACAGTCTTTTTGCTCTTCTGTTTAGATAAGAAATGGGGCATTTTGGAAATAAACCAGAAACCAATTCAGCTTCAAAGTGTGTTTTAATTCACACTTTCATGACAATGCTCTGGATGGATCCAGTTCCACCAGGCCTCCCATTTTCCTCTGGTGTCACCCACCTTTCTGAGTGGAGAAGGTCCCCTCCGGACAAGGAACGCAGTCGTAGCAGCAAACTGGCTCTCCTTCTCGAGCCCTCTTGACAAATCCAGGATGACAACTTTCCACACATTCAGATTGAGGAAAGGACTGAGCAGGAAAACAACAAGATTGCCAAAGGAAATGTGTTAGGACTCTCCGTCCATGGAAAATGGAGGTAAAAATGGATATTAGACAAGATATTAGATATTAGCCTCTGGTCTTCACTTAAGTAAATACAAAATCTGTCACTATTTCCAAATGGTTGGAGATATAACTTCTGGAAGATTCTTCCTTTAGTTCCTCTCTTTTGCTTTTGGCATCTCACATTGCCAAAAAAAAAAGGACTTTATTAAATAGAAAAGTCTGGAGAGATGGAACCAGGGTGGGATTCTACTGGTTCTGTCCAGTTCTATAGAACCCGTTGTTATGATTCTGCAGTTGAGAACGCAATTGCACCACTGACTGCCCCCCCTCTCTGCCCGCCCCTCCCCTCGCTCCCAAGTCAGTCCTTATCGGCATGTGGGCATCGCCTGCAGCCTGCTTTTGCCCACTCGCCAGCCAGCCATTGCTGCATGCCTTCCGCTGTGGCCCTGCCTGATCTCCCTGGGTGAGGAGGCTCTGCAAGCTCAGGGCCCAGTCGCCTACCTGCCACTGCCGGTCACCTTTACCCCCCACCCCACTTGCCTTTTGCTGCCACCACCCGCCGCCCTCACCCCCAGAGGTAAGGCCCAGTATCTGCAGTGAATCCAGGCGGGGCGAGATGCAGACTGGTGGGGACCCGAGCTACATTTCGCTGTACTGGAAGACATGTGGAGAGGCTCGTGTCCTCCTACTGCTGGGAGAGCAAGAGAGTCTTTCCCGGCACAGCTCGGGCGGCAGAGAGAAACAGGATTCAAGTGGCTGCTTCTCTGCCACCAGAGCCACCCATTTCCCTATTGGAGAGGAAGTTGCAAACTTTTGCTGTGCCGGGAAAGACTCTCTTGCTTTCCCAGCAGCAGGAGAACATGAGCCTCTCCACATGTCCTCCGGTACAGGAAATTTAGCTGGGATTCACGCAGGTGCTGGGCCTTACCTGCTGGGGTTAGGGTCCAGGTGGAGGCAAAGGCAAGTGGGGTGGGGGGTAAAGGTGACCGGCAGCCCATTCCTACCCATGTCGGCAACAGGTGTCATCGCCAAGTTGAGGAGAATTTGGGAAAGAGATGGAGAGTCCTGCAGTGGCGGCACAGGAGCGCCGTTGAGAATTGGGGAAGTGGCCTTCTGGTGGTCCAACCTGGTGTTCAGGCTGGAGGCGAGCCACAGGAAGTCAGAGCACTGAGGGAAAGGGGAATTGCCAGGGGAGCCGCCCTCTCCTGCCGAATTGGGACCATTTGGGGTAGTCCTAGGAATTGGGTGAGTCGAGCCGCAGCTCCTTGCCTTCTTAGCTCAGGGAATGGCCTTTTCTGCAGGAGGAAGACTGCGGATGGGGAGGTCTACCTGAGTGACTCCTCCGGTGTTCACCAGATTATTTGGACACTTACAAGCAAGCACAGTTAAAGGCACTGCTGTCACATGTCAGCCCAGACCTCACCCTGGCTCCGTAAAGCCAACACCAAAGAAGTGGGCGATCAGGTGAACCTGTGGTGCAATGCTCACTCGGATCTCGGCCGCTCCAGGTCATCCGACCTCAAAGCCCTTTAGGAGCCACCGTTCCCAGGTTTCTACTCGCTGTGTTGTGCTTGGTCGCTCCTCTTCACCTTGCTGAAGCGGCTGGCCCTGCCCTCCCCTCCCCTCACCTGGCCTAAGAAGGTGAGGGTGAGGGGGGATGAGCGGCTGGGTCCCTATCTTCCTGATTCTCTCTCCCACTCTGTGTGTGTGTCTCCCTGAAAGCGCGGCTGGCCAAGCCAGCAAGCTCTCCTTGGCGCTCTTCATTACTTCTTTCATTTCTTGTTTTTGGAATCCAGACTGGCTGAACAATGATCGCAGGCTGCGGTGGAAGCATCCCTTGGGCGACCTCCTCCTCCTCCTCCTCTCCTCCTCCTCCTCCTCCTCCCCTCCTCCTCCTCCTCCTCCTCCTCCTCCTCCTCCCCTCCTCCTCCTCCTCCTCCTCCTCTCATAACCGGGTTGTGGCAGGGCCGGGAGGGTGCATGCGCACGGGAGATGCTCCTCAAGCAAATGCCAAAGCACAGCAAAACCAGTATGGGGCGGGTGGCTGCTCACTTGAGGAGCGAGCATCTCCCCACACAACTGCACCCTCCTGATCCATCCACAGCTGCCGGGTAGAGGAGGAGGAAGAGGAGGAGGAGGAGGAGGGTCACCCGAATGGACGCTTCCACCGCGGTCTGGCAATCATTGTTCAGCCAGTCTGGATTCAAAAAGAAGAAATGAAAGAAGTAGCGAAGAGCACAAGGAGAGCTTGCTGGCTTGGCCATGCCACAGCTTTCAGAGGAGACACACACACAACACACACACACACACACAGGGGGAGAGAGGGGGAAGATAGGGACCCGGCCACTTCGCTATCCCCACCGTCACCCTTACCTTCTCGCACTGCTCCATTTTGTGAACCACCTATGGTTGAGTATCTCCTTCAAACTGGTGAGAATCCCACAAGGGCTGGGGAATGTGTCACTAAGAGCTTCAGGTTGGTTTGCTCCTTGTGCCCAAACTAGCAAAGAAAAAAGGGAATTCTGTTGACCAGGGCCTAAATTCAGATGAATTTGAATCATGATTGGGTGGAGGTCCTTTTGGTCCCATTGGGAGAGAAGCTTTGTCCTGCTTGGGGAAAAGTGTCCCCTGAAAGGGCCGGTTCATAGTTGGGGAGGTTCTTAAAGAGACCCGACCTGGTCAGACTTACCCATGCCTCTCTTTTACACACACACACACACACACACACACACACACACACACAAAGGGGGAGGAGGGAAGACAGGGAAAGAGGCAGAATGAGAGAGAGATACAGAGAGATACAGAGAGGGGGAAAGAGAGAAAAAGAGAGGGAAAGAGTGAAATAGAGGGAATGAGAGAAGAGGAAGAGAGAGACAAGAAAGGAAAGAGAAAGAAATAAAAGAGAGAAAGGAAGCAAAAGGAGGAAAATGGATAGACAAAGAAAGGGAGAGATGGAAGGACAGGACAAAGAAAGAAAAAGAAAGAAAGAGATGGAGGGAGGGAGGAAAGTGAATGAGATATATGGATGGATAGATAAATACATGGAAGGAGGGAGAGAGAGAGAGAAAAAGGAGAGGAAGGAAGGACACAAACCCTGGCTTCAGAAGACTCTTTGAAGCAGCACAGCAATCTAGGGCTGGGCTGCAAGGGATCTCGGAGGTCATCTAGTCCAACCCCTGCTCCAGCAGGAGATCCTTACAGAATCAAAGAATAGCAGGGTTAGAAGGCTGTGTGCGCGTGTGTGTTTGTGTGTTTGTGTTTATGGTTGTCAAAACTCCAAAACCAGGTCAAGGAGCTCTGGGGAGATCAGTCATAAAGTAGAACACTTGCTAAGCAACTGGCCATTAAGCGAGGACCACTTGTATTTGGTTTGCCAGTCACATGGCCACCTGGCCATGCCCATCTGGTCACGTGACCATCAAGCCACACCCACAAATTAAGCCACGCCCACAGAACCGGTTGTTACAAAATTTGAATCCCACCCCTGGATGGAACTGAGAAAAGATTTCAGCATTAAGTGATAACCAGCCAGTTCCTTCTCATGACCCCATTAACACGCATTTCTCCCCTCTTCTCACACCCTTAATTTTAAGGTGTGATATCAGAACAATCTTGATAATTTCAGGTGAACTGAAAGCCTTGGAGCTGCTTCCTAGGAGCAGAAGGCCCATTGCTCCATCCCAGGGAGGGTGAAAGGGAGGCATGGAGAGCTCTGGCCAGGTCCGGCCTCCTTAAGAGCCTCCCAGATTATGGAGCTGCCCCTTCAGGGGACACTTTTCCCCAAGCAGGACGAGAAGAAGCTTCTTTCCCCAATGGGGCCAAAAGGACCTCCGTCCACTCACGATTCAATCCCATCCGATACAGTCCAAGCCTGGATTCAGGCCCCGGTCAGCAGAATTGCCGCCTTCGTTGCTCTTCTGGGCACAAGGAGCAAACAACCAGAAGCTACTAGGGACACATTCCCCAGCCCTTGTGGGATTCTCACCCGTTTGATGGAGACCCTTAATTGTACGTGGTCCACAAAATGGAACAATACCGATGCCTCCCAAGCAGTCTAAGGAAAAATCCAGTTTTTATTGCCCAGATTCAGTTCTCGGTGAAGGTCAACCACCTTTGGGGAATAGCATCAGCCCTCTTGAAATGGGACCTCAGGCTTTGGAAAACAGAGGAAGGACATCAAAAGTTTCTCCTACCTTGTTGAGCAACTTTAGCCGTGAAAGAACATCTTGCCTGATAGAAAGTCTGTTTCTTTTAAAATACGCCAGAGTCTCTGTCTTGGGATCATCCCTGGGAAGAACCAAGAAGCCCCAAATGAACAGATCTGCTGCTACCTCTCCATTTGGGTCCATGTAGAGTTCAAAGTCTGAAATATTGACAAACTCATTCTTCTCCAGGAAAGGATGGAACTAACCTAGCTCGTTCTCCCGCATCGGGCTAAGGGTGGTGGCTGTTTCCGCTGCGAGCGGCTCAGACCCGCTGCTGCTGCTCTGCAGCAGCCCGCCTGGCCTTTCTTTGAGGTGGAAGAGCTGGTGGGGGGGGGGGGGGGGCGGTGGGGGGGGGGGGGGGGGGGGGGGGAGGGGAGAAGGGGGGGGGGGGGGGGGGCTTCCCCCGTGGGGGGGGGGGTCCCTTTTCGCAGGGATTTTTAATAATTAGCTTTACCTTGAAAGCAAAGGGAAGGCGGGAGCGCCTGAAGTCTCCTCAGGGCTCCGGTTGCAGGGAGGAGCCCTGACTGGCCGCACGTGGCTGCACCAAACGCCGCGGCATTGCTCTAACGCCGCAGCAGCAAGGGAGAAGGGGCAGCAAGGGAGAAGGGAGAAGCAACGGTGGGAGGTCTCCCGATATGAAGTGCCCCACCAACGCAGGTAGCACCATATCCGGGCATGCAACAACAGTACTTCCTAATGGCAAGCCCCCCCCCGCTTCCCCCCCCATTTCACATGTTTAATATGGGGCTTAATTTGGGGGGAGGGGCTTAATTTGATTTTATGCCAATAAAACATGGTGGGGCTTCCTACTGGTGGAGGCCGTATTGTTGGAGAAACACGGTAGTTTGTATCTTTCCATCAGTACCTTCCAGTTACGAGTTTCATCCCATCATGTTTCAGTAATGCCAGCTATATCATATCTACCTTCATGTACTAATGCTTCAAATTTGCCCTGTTTGTTCCCTAAACTTTGAGCACTTGTGTATATGCATTTGAGTCCTTTATGGGTTCTTGGGTATGTTTCTGATATCTCCATCCTTTCCATCACTCTATATTTCATTATGTTTTTCCTTTTCTTCTTCTTCTTCTTTCTCTTTAGTCCCTTCCTCTTTATATGATTGGTTATTTAGTGGTTTTTGCTTGGAATTAGATTTTAAAGGTCTTGAAGATTGGCCTCCCCCCTCAATTTTAGTTTAAAGTCCTTCTGATAAGATGAGCTAGTTGTTTTCTGAATATATTCTTTCCATTCCTTGTGAGGTTCACTCCATCCCTTGACAGTAGGCCTTTATGTAAAGAAAGAAAAATATCTACCAGATAGAGAAAAATACACACAAACCTGTGGGACTTTGTAGGTGCCTACTAATGGTGATATCTGGGTGGAAAAGCTCCATCCAGAAAAGCCAGAAGGTTGTCCTTCCTTCCACAGCTGTAGTTGGGGACATTGGCGTCTCCAGTAGAGAGCATATCCAGCAAGGCATCTGAAGTGTGGAAAGGATGTTGTAGCCAAGTGTGAGATTCTGCAGAAGCTGGGAATTCTTGTCAAGCAGTTGAAAGGTGAAAATGAAGTGTAGGATATTTGTAAAGCCAAGAGAAACACTACTGTAAAAATAAAGTTCATGTTATTATCATCATCATCATCTACTGTAATAACAAAATATCTTTTTAAAAAATTCAATCCTCTTTGTGTCCACAATCATACTTTTAAGTAGATCTATTGATCCAAAAGTAATGATTAGTTATATAATTTGGAAATTGGCTGTGTTGAGGAACAATTTTAATTTCAATCATTACTTTAAACAAAGTTCACTATTCAAGTGATGAATTCAGGATTTAACTGTGAAAGAAAAATAGCAAAATAAATTGGAGTTATTTCAGGTTTTTTCAACTCCCATCTTTGAATTCGAGTCTCTTCCATAAAACCAGACAAAGAGCAAGCCATGGAAATCAAAATCATTCAGGTCCTACAATAGAGATGTAACTGAAACAAGAAGAAAAGGAAAGAACTGCAAATAAAGGGAATGCAACTCCATTGCCCTGAAAGACTTACGAATGAGACTGACTAGAAGGAGCCCTGTTGAAAGGCAACGTTATAGGCGATATTACTCTTTCAGTTGTGAATATACCAGTGAGATGGTCTCCTGGCCTGTAATAGCTCCATGGATGGTCTCCATCCTCCAAACTCAGAGGACATTTCCCTCTAAGCGTCCCAGAGACCAGCTGGTACAGCAGCAGCAGCAGAAGCTGAAGCAGGAGGTCCATAATTCATGGAGTTTTGTTAATCCCCTTCCCGTTTCTAAAGAATAAGAAGAGTTGGAGGAATTCAAAGCACTCTCAAAAGAAGGAATATCCTGCGTCTTTCCTGATTCAGAGACAAACCAAACTTCATCTGGAAAGGAGAGAAAGTCGATTCAGAAGCACAGCCTATGCCTTTCTGAAAACGTTTGCCACACAGAGCCTGACTTGAGGCATTTATCCTTTTCTGGTACAAGATGACTTCCAGGTTGCTTCACTTTGATGTTTACATTGGAGGAGTAGCAGAAAAACCTGTGAGTGAAAAGCGACAGATACACCCCTGGGGACATTGTTCCATACTGGTTGTGGTGCTTCCTGTCAGGACAAGTCCGGAAAGTGATGCTGGAGGGAGAGAGTTCAACAAGAGGAGGATTGACTTCTCCTGTCCTTCAACTTGGTCTCTCGTCTCCAGAGATGGCTGGGGAAGGCCACCCAGAGCTATGGAGCTTTGTGACACTCTGGGTTGATGTCACTTTAGTGCTGCCTGTCTTGTAATACCAAGGAAGCAAGCAGCACCCTTGGACTCTGCCTAATGTTGAAAGTTGGGCCTGTCAGTGCTTTTCTTGGATATCAAAACTCCATATATCTCAAACGTTGTTGTCTCTCCTTTGAGACAACGAGTACCTGGATGACTGAGAGTCTCCATAGACAGAACTCCACATGCCAATCCTGAATTGGAGGTAATGTTCAAATTCCTTGGGCCTGAAGTGAAATTTCCACTCCCATCTGTTCTGCCTCAGTATGAGATCTTTGGCGGCTCTGGGTTCAAGCTGTTGTTTTTGGAGGCCAGGTTGATGCCTAACAAGGCTGCTCTTCTCCATGATGTTCTCTGCCGTGTCTCACTGAAGCTGGGTTGTTGTGCCCAGAGGGGAGGAAGCCCCTTCTCTGTCAAGAATGTGCCCACCTCGATTTCTGAGTTTGCCTCAGGGGAGACCCTAGGAAGAGGAGGAGGAGGAGGAGGAGGAGGAGGAGTGGCTTTTCTCCTCAGTGGTCCATTATCGGCTCTGTGAAGGCTGCACATAGACCTGTATTTTTTCTCAGGGTGGCTGCTTAACATTTCCCCAGCCTGGTGAAGGATGTTGTGTGAATATGGTCCTTGAAGGAAGAAAAGCTTCCCCTGTTTTTTGTCCCAGGCAATACTTTTATCTTCCCAAAGTTCCTGGGATAAGCAGTCCAATACTACAAAGGCTTCCATGCAAAGTTAATTTTATTGGATTATATCAGATATCCTCAAAGTATAACTCACAGATATGCAGAGATTCATCTAATGTCCAATCTTTGCCCCAGTGATCGCCTCCATAGTGTGAAAAGATGGTTATCTTCATCCCACAGCGATATACCAAAGGAAGACTCCAGCACGATGCTGGGATCCAGGTAAGAATGTCCAAAACCTCCCTCAGCCCTCCAGAGGTCAAGTCAGTGACCCATCAGGATTACAGATGTGACCATGTGACATGAACTACATCTCCAAGAGGCATTAACTACATTTCCCATGAAGCATTCCCTTAAGGGGACTTCTCATTCCCAAACTAGCTTTATACTGTCTAACCAGCACACCCTGCTTGTTTCAGTTATAAACTATTGTCCAGCTTTTCTCTGATGAATTCATGTACTGCGGGATGCCCATCATTCACTGAGCCAATTGATCCAACTTCCGAAAACAAACCACGGTTAAAAGTTGCCAGTGTGAATGCAGCCATTGGTGAAGTGAGCAAGTTGTGTGGATGTGACCAGAGAGAGGTGGTAACTTCACCCACCCACTCCAGTTTCTCTCCCGCAACCAGCCCTCTGGAGGCCCAGAAGAGGATGGAGGAGAGGCCCTCCCCATCCAGGTCTGGCTTTGGTAACCAGGAGCTCAGCCAGTCTTAGGAGGGGCAAGAAGGCCTTGGATCCACTTCAGGATTTAAACAAAGATCAAATTTATTCAAGGTGCCGAGAAGGAAGGTTTCACAGACAGAACACAGCTAAAAAAAGATAAAGAAAAAACCAAAGACCCATAAAGCCATTCAAACGCGGCTTTTCCTCAGGCCTTGGAGGCTGACTCAATGGATGGAACCCGGTATCCCTCCGTGTCCCCTATGAGACCCAGGCCTGGGTAGCCCCACTGAATTGGGGGCCCCGTGTTTCCAGTGGAGGAAGCCCAGAGCGACCCTGGAGGTCTTTTTTTTTTTTGTAAATTTTTTATTTTTTAAGACAAACATATACAAACAAAACATAAAAACATAAAACCATCTTCCATTTTACATACATACAGTGTGTCACTTGGTTACAAATCTTTTGTGCTATCCTTTCATAGTCATTGCTCACGGTTTATATAAATTCTCACATTGTCAAACTAACATATGTTTATCTATATCAGTTAATAATCATCCATGACTAAACTATTTATTCCATCATTTTATATGAGATATTCTAAATTTTATTGTAAAATTTATATTGTACTTTCATCCAATGGTTATATATATCTGTATTATACCGTGTTTCTCACATAATAAGGCCGGGCCTTATTTTTTTTTGACCCCCGAAAAACCGGCTAGGCCGTCTTTTCAGGGGTGACTTAATTCCCCCCCCCCTTGCATCCTCGGGTGGGCAGGCAGCGACAGCTTGGATGTTCGGGAGACCTTCCATCACCGTTGCTTTTCCTTCTCCCTTGCTGCTGCGGCGTTACAGTAACGCCGCGGCATTTGGCGCAGCCATGTGCGGCCAGTCAGGGCTCCTCCCTGCAACCGGAGCCCAGAGGAGACACTTGGCTTCAGGCGCTCCTGTCGCCGCCTTCCCTTTGCCTTCAAAGGTAAAGCGAATTATTTTAAAAACCTCCGCTCATCCCATCAGGGTCGCGCCGGAGCCTTGCGAGCTGGGCAGAGCCGGGAAAGCGCGGATGTTTCCTGGTTCTGCCCAGCCCGCACGGCTCTGCCGCGGCCCTGGTGGGATGAGCGGAGGTTTTAAAATAATTCACTTTACCTTCAAAGGCAAAGGGAAGGCGGCGACAGGAGCGCCTGAAGCCAAGTATACCAACAACAAAAGGCAAATCCTCAGTAGATGGAGGGAGGTGGCTATGTGCCCCCCCGGGCTGCTTCAATGCAAGGTCCTGACTTGCAGCATCCTGCCATTGCCGCCGCGTCCTTTTCGCCGCCGCCTCCCTCTCTGACTGCGAAACTCGTGTGCTTTGCCAAACGCTCTGAGCGAGGCGAGCTCTTTCATACATAGAGATAGAGAGAGAGAGAGGGAAAGAGGCCGCCCGCTTTTTATCACGCCGCCGCCGCCGCACCACCGGCTCTAGGCCAAACCCCGGGCCTCGCTCGGAAAGCAAATACCGCGCATGAGAGGAAAAGACGCGCAAACCCCCGGCACAGGCGCCCCGCTTGTTGACATGGGAAGGGAGGGGGTGGGTGAGGCAACCCTGCTGCCGCGGACCTCCTTTGAGCCCGCCCCGCCATGAGCTCCAACCAATCCACAACTTCCAAAGCTTCGGCGCCTCCCAATGGGGATGTTTGCCGGGAAATGGCTTCGTCTCCTCCACTCGTCCGTGCATTTCATTGCCCGCCCCTTTGCCCGGAGCCGGAGGGTTCTGGCCATGCCCCATCGTGCCTTTCAGCTTCAGGAGCCCGTGCGCTTTTTTTTTTTTTTTTGCCCCCCCGAGAGTTACGATCCCACCTTTCCGGAGAGGGGGAGGGGGCGGCGCCCTCTCAACCCAGCGCGTCCAGCATCCCATCCGTCTCTTTCCCCCCCACGTGCGCTCCTCACGTGCTGAGCACTTCCTCCTGCAAATTACGCCTCGCAACTCTTCTCTCCCTTTCCTCTCTCTCCAAAAAGATTGCCATCGTATCCCGCCGACTCGGGCTTCCAGCCACGTTGTGATCCACTAGTGAGGCTGCCATCTTGGATGGAGGCATCGCAGTCTCCCTCTCTTGCTCGCTCTGAACTTCGCGTGGACCAAAATAAAAAGATCGCCCGCCGTCATGTTTGGAGCTGCCACTTCCACGTTTGGAGCTCCAAATGGTGGCGGCACTCCAAACACGGAAGCGGCAGCTCCAAACGTGGCAGCGGAATGGGCAGAAGGGAAAGCAAAAGCGGCGGGTGCCAAAGGTGTCTGCAGCAAAGGTGTTTGGTGGGAGTAGGGAGCTCTCCACGCTTCGCCATGATCGCCCGTTAGGAGCGGCTGGTGGCGAGGAATTCCTGCCCGCCGAGCGCTCCTAACGGCAAGTCTCCCGCCCTTCCCCCTTATTTTGTATATTTTAAGATAGGCCTAAATTTGGGGGGAGGGGCTTAATTTGATTTTATGCCCAAAAAACATGCTGGGCCTTCCTATTGGTGGAGGCCATATTGTTGGAGAAACACGGTATTTTATATTGATCTATTAAACTTCTATTACAAAATTTCCTAGTCTATTACATTACCATGTCTTTTTGTCCAACCTGTCAGGTGGTGCTCCATCCAAAATCCAAGAAAAAAATACTTAGACTCTTTTAATTAGAGAAAAGATATCTTTTACTGGAAATGAAGTGGTAGCAACAATAGAATTCTGAATCTGAGGAATTAGGCGCGTAAATCACATATACAAAGTGATGGAAATGTTCCCACCCCCAGTAGTTCAAATGATTCTTCCAATTAAAAGTTGTGAATATGATCATGTGGACATCTTCAGGTGGTGATGAGGCCTCTGTCCGTTGACCTTGGCATACTTTGATAAAGATTTGCAGCTGCGCAGAGAAAAGAAAGCTAAGCAAGAAATAGAAACCTAAGCAAGAATGTACTCACGCCCTCCTCATTTATTACAACACTAGAATGTAACACCTCCAGCTCGCTTCCCATACTTTCCCCCCTCCTCCCCGCGTTACTTATGGCAGCCAAAAGATGCAAAGCAATAGTAGAAGATCTTGAAGGCTGACACAACCATTGATAAAACAAATCCCATATCATATAAAATTGTTTATCTTTATCTTGTTCTCTAATTTCAAATGTCAATTTACTCATTTCAGCACAGTCCATAATTTTCTTAGTAACTTCCTCCTGCATAGATTTTTTTTTCATTTTTCCAGTTCTTCGCAAATACAATTCTAGCTGCTGTTAAGACATTTACAATCAAATATTTCAGTTCTTTATTGTATATGTCTGGTATGACTCCCAATAAAAAGATCTCTGGTTTAAAGTCTATATCATTTTATCATTTTTTCCAACCATGTGTGGATTTTAGTCCAATATTTGCGTCTGAACATGTCCATCACATATGGTAATATGGACCAGGTATCTGATGACATTTCCAACATTTATCTGATTTGTTCTTAAACATTCTCGCAATTCTCGTCGGGGGTAGATGCCACCTGTGAAACATCTTATACAAATTTTCTTTATATGCAGTTGACATTGTCATTTTATAATTTTGAGACCACAATTTTTGCCATTTCTCTAAATCAATCCCATATCCAAAATTTTTCCCCCAAGCAATCATCATTTCTTTAACTTGTTCTTCCTCCAATTCTAATAAATGTCCATAATTTTTTTAATTATCTTTTCATCAGTACCCATCAGAATTTTAACTAAATCAGCCAACTTATCATAGACACCTTCTGTTTTAAAATCTTTATAAAATCTAGATTGTATTTGCAAATATGAAAACCAATTCATTTTTATACCTTGTTCTTCCAACGCTTGCATAGATTTCAGTTCATCCTTTTCATTCAGTATTTCACCATATCTAACTGTTTGTTCTTTTTTTATATATTATTGGATAAGAAAAAGCTTCAATGGTAGATATCCATAATGGAATCTTTAAATAATATTGTCTTTTTATCTTCTCCCAGTTTAAAAACAATGCCTCTCGAATGTAATGTCTTCTAAAATACCCCTGTGTTTTAGTTCCCTTATACCAGAGGAAAGCATGCCATCCCAGCAGCAAGTCATGGCCTTCTAAAGTCAATAATCTACTATTCCTTAACACTATCCATTGCTTTACCCGCATCAAACTTGACGCTTGATAATATAATTCCCAGTTGGGCAAGGCAAACCCTCCTCTTGTTCTTGCATCTTGTAACAGTTTAAGTTTTATTCTCGCTTTCTTACCCTGCCAGATGTATTTCAACACAATTTTATTTAAGTCTTCGAAAAACTCTTTCCCTAATCGAATTGGAATTGTATGGAATAAGTATAAAATTCTAGACAATACATTCATCTTAATTGTAAATATTCTCTCAATCAATGATAATTGTAAGTTTTCCCATTTTGTCAAATCTGTCGCAATCTGCTGTTTGAGTTTAAAATAATTATCCTCCTTCAATGTGCTACATCTTGATGTAATATATATCCCTAAATACTTAACCTTATTTGTGACCTGTATTTCTAAAACTTCTTCCAACTCTTTCTTTCGTCTTGCTAGCATGTTTTTGTTAATATCTTTGTTTTATCTTTATTTATTTTCAAACCTGCTACTTTTCCATATTCTTCTATCTTTTCTATTAATTTAGGTGCTGTTTCCAATGGGTCCTCTAATATAAATACCAGGTCATCTGCAAAGGCTTGCAATTTATACTCTTCCTTTTTATTTCTATTCCTTTTATTTCTTTTTCTTCTCTAATATTCCTATTCAACACTTCCAATGTTAACACAAACAGCAGAGGCGACAGTGGACAACCTTGTCTAGTCCCTTTTCTTATATCTATGGATTCTGTCAATTCTCCATTTATCATAACCTTTGCAGTTTGTTTATGATATATCGTTTCAATGGCTTGAATAAATTTTTTACCAAAGCCCATTTGTACCAATTGCAATAACATGAATCACCAGCTCACATTATCAAAGGCTTTTTGTGCATTTAAAAACATCAAGGCCATTTGCTTTTCAGGATGTGCCTTATAGTATTCCAAAGCATCCAGAATTATTCTCACATTGTCTTTGATTTGTCTCTTTGGCAGAAATCCATTTTGATCAGCATGAATAAAATTATTTAAGTATCTTTTCAGTCTTTCTGCCAAGATTGAAACAAAAATTTTATAGTCTGAATTTAATCGGGATATAGGTCTATAATTTTTAACTTGCTGCGGGTCTGTGTCTCCCTTCGGTATAAGTGTAATATATGCTTCTGACCATGTTTTGGGTATTCTCTTCTTTGACATAACTTCATTCATGACTTCTAATAGTTGAAGATTCAGTATTTCCTGGAAAGTCTTGTAAAATTCCTCTGGCAATCCATCTGGACCTGGTGCTTTTCCAACATTCTGTTTTTTAAAGGCTTCTGTTAATTCCATCATTGTAATGTTCCCTTCTAACATTGCTTCAATGTCTTTGGGTATCTGGGGTAATTTCGCTTTCTGTAAATATTGCTTAACTTTTTCTTCTTGAATATTCTCTTGATAATACAGTTTTCCATAATAATCTTGTATAATTTTTTCTTCTCCTCATTTCCATAGCAAACATATCCTTCTTCATTTATTAATTGGCTAATCCTTCTTGATTCTCTTTCCTTTCTCAATTTATAGGCTAACCATCTGCCTGGTTTGTTTGCATCTTCAAAGTAATTCTGTTTAGCATTTTTAATTTTTTGTGCTAATTCCTCTTTTTCCATTAGTCCCATTTTATGTTTTGTTATGTCCATTTTAATTTTAATGTCTTTTTTTGCAGAAACTTCTGTAATTCTTTTTCCAATCTCTTATAGTCATCTTTTGAAAGTCTTTTTCTGTTCCTTGTATAGTCTATTATATCCTATTATATATAGCCTTGTATATAGCCTTTGTGTAGGCCTTCATCGTGTCCCAGAGATTCTGTAAAGATGTATCCTCTTTTTTATTTTCTTTAAAAAGAAAACCAATTCTTTCTCTATTTTCTGTTTGAAGTCTTTTTCCTTTACTATCGTATTATTTAAGGTCCATCTAGATCTCCTCTTTTGTCCTTTCCAAATGACTGTCATTGAGTTGTGATCTGCCCAAGTGCTTGTTTCTATTTCAATTTCTCATATATTAGCAAGTAATTCTGCTGACATCCATATCATATCTATTCTAGACCATGATGCATGTCTGTTTGAATAAAAGGTATATTGCTTATTTTCCACATTTCTCTCTCTCCATGCATCTTTTAAGTTTGCTTCTTCTATCATTTGAAAGAAAGATTTTGGTAGTGTCTTTCTAGTTTTCTTTGTTGATTTCTGCATTTTATAATCCAATTGATTATTAATTATTCCATTGAAATCTTCCATCATACAAATATTAGCATAGTCCAGTTCAATTATTTTCATATGTAATTTCCTGTAAAATACTTCTTGATTGTCATTTGGAGCATAAATTGTGATTTAAAATGTTTTTACATTATTGTCCATTATTTCCACCATCAATATCCTTCCATCATCATCTGTATAAATTGTTTCTGCTGGAATTGTATCTCTAATATATAAGACCACATCTCTTTTTTTATATTGTGTCAACTATGTGAATAATTTCCCTACTTTTTTTTCTTTCAATATATATATTCATGTTGTTTTTTAATATGTACTTCTTGTAGGCAGATTATATCAAACTTTAATTTCTCTAATTTATGAAATACTTTTCTTCTTTTAGTAGCTAAATTAAGTCCATTTATGTTAATTGTAATAAATTTTCTTTCGTCCAGATTAGGCTTTGTAAGAGGGTTTTATTGCTCTAGAAGATCTTAGTTCTCGTTGCTCTCTGGGTACATCACCTACTGCACCTTCTTTTTCTTTTTCAATTACTGCAGTACACTCCTCTTGAAATTCGATTAGTGACTCTTCTTTCCTTGTATCTTCCTTCTTTCCTCTAAGATATTCTAAATAGAATAGCTCAGCTTTTTCGACTGTGTCAATTCTGTGTCTTTGTTCCTGCCAGGTGAACAAGAGACCTTCTGGTATCAACCATCTGTAATTTACTCCTCTTTTAAGTAACTCTTTAGTCAAAAATAAATGTTCTCTTCTCATCTCTCTTACTCTTCTTGGTACCTGTTTCAGCACCACAATTTCTTTGTCTTTAATGTTTTCTCTCTTGCCACATGCAGTATCTGAGTTTTAATAATTTTCTTAGTAAATCTGATGTGAACTTCTCTTGGTAACTTATTTCTCATTGCATATCTTGTATAGACACGGAACACTTCATCCATCCCATCCATCATCATCTCTTTGGTTATCTCTAACACTTCTGCCAATATTTCTGTCATTATTTCAGCAAGGTTTTCACCTTTTTCTTTTTTTACATTTTGAAATCTCAGGTAAAATCCTTATCTATCGATTTCCCATCCTAATGGTCCACTCCTGCCCTTTTCAACTTCATTCAATCGAGTATCAATATCTCCAATTTTCTTATCTCTTTGTATATCTTCTTCTTCAGTTTTCTTAAATCTGTCCTCATATTTCATCATCATCGGTTGAATATTCTCTACTTTCTCATCTGTCTTTTCAGTTCTTTGCTCAATATTCTTCGTTCTCCTTTCAATCTTCTGGATTCCTTGCATAATCATCTGCAACATCACTTCCTTCTCTTTCTCCTGTTGTAATATTGTCTGTATTGATCGTTGTCCTCCAGATGGTGAAGAGGAGGCTATTGGTATTGAAGAAGCTGGGGCTGTTGTCTTTCTGCTCATCTTGTAATACTTAGCTATAAGAAGAGAGAGAGAGAAAAAAAAGGAAAGAAAAGAGAGCGAAAGCAAGCAGCTGCCACTCCAAAAAATAAAAAAGGAGGAGAAAAATCTTAAGGCACTTGTATCCCTTAATCCAATTGGTTCCAATAATATGCAAAAAGAAAAGGGAGGATGTGGAAAAAAGGATAAAAAGGATTTTAAAAAAAGAGGATAAGGGGAAGGAGGAAAAAAATAAAAAAATGATACTCTATGTATTTCTCTTAATAAAAAAGAAGCAAAAGAAAAATTATATTCTAGTTCCTGGGTTAAAGGCTAAAATCCAGACATACAAATCCAACCAGAGGGGAAGTAAAATAAAGAAAATAAGAAATAACAAACAATTCTAACAAAAAGCAAAAGACCCTGGAGGTCTTTTGAAGGGTCCTTCAGGGAGTGGCAGGTGGAATGCAGCCTGGAGGGGCCTTCCCTTTCCTTCCCTTCCCTTCCGAAGATGCTCCTGCCTGGAAAGCCTCCCTCCTCCCTGAGCTTGTGGCCTGGCCCTCGTTTCTGCCCCACCTCAAGGGGAGACATCTCCTTCAAGGTATTACTGACTTTGCTTCCTTTCTCTAAAGAAATAAATTATTATTATTATTATTTGTCCTAGTGGAGAAAAAAGTTGGTAAGAAATAAAATATTGTCACCTCATTCCCCCCCCGCCCCCAATGTGATGAGCCAGGGTGTGGCACAAAGGCAACATAGTCAGATAATCAATAAGAGTCCCTTTAATGGTGCCAACGTTGCCCCCAATGTCCAGGTTACCTTCTGGCTGGAGAAAAACTCCCCCAGGAACAGCCTTTAACTGCAGGGAATCAAGTCCAAAACATGGTCAACAAAAGCTGTAACTTTAAGTCCAATCAAGCCAAACTGAGGTAATTAGTTTGGCAGGGCAGGATCAAGAATTCCAAACGTGAAGGCACGGCAAAACTCACATAGCCAGGAACACAGACAAGCAAAGACAACACAGGATAAAGTCACGTTTGCTCCCAGCAGCTGCTGCAGTCAGCATGCATTTCTTTTAAACTCTCTTCCCAGGTGTGGCTAATGAAGGGAATCAGGGCCCTTTCCTCCCCTGTAAGCCACGCAACCCATGTTGCTCTCTTCTCCGTTCCTCCCTGTGTGCCCTAAGATGAAGAAGGGGTGGGCCTGGGTCTTCCTTTGAACTTCCTCTCCCTTGTTCTACCTCTTTCCTGCTCTGCCCAGCCGTACTTTGCCCTTCCCCAGCCTCCTCCACAGCCAACGGAGCCACACTCCCACCCCCTGTCAGCCGTTCGTCTTCCTCCTCGGATTCAGACTCTGACAGGGGCATGACACCCACCCTCTTGGAATTTTTTTTAAATCCAGAAATCATTGGTTCAGTCATTTTGTCTTTCAATCAGAAGTCCATCTAAACTTCAGAGCTTCCCCTGGTTGTTTCACTGCACGATCTTCATGGATCCATATTTTGGAATCAGGAAAAGGGATGAGGATGAGGATGAGGATGATGATTATTATTATTACAGTATACACAGCAAATGAGATAACCATGCTGGGTTTCATATCACAAATCACTAGTCGAACATTTCCCAAGTTTTTAGGACTGCATGATGTATCGGCGGATTATGCAAACAGATCCCAGTAAGGTGGCCTTCTGCAGCTGACTATATTATTATTATTATTATTATTATTATTATTATTATTATTATTATTATTATTATTATTATTATTATTATTACCTGCTGCAACTTGTTGATGACCATTTTTGGGATTTGTTTCGTCTGATGCAGCTGTTGGTTTGGGACGTCCCCCCTCTTGCCTCCCCCATTGGGAGGGGGGTCTTGATTCCCCTCCCCAAAAAAACCAAATCTTCCTCAGAGCCAGAAAAGTGTAGAGGAGACCCAGCCTGAGTCCTGGGGGTGGGTTGGCTCTCAGGGAAGGGACCCTGACCCCATTGAGGGTCTCCATCTGCAGGGAGCCCTTTCAGGAGGGCAGGAAACCTGGGCATGAACTAGCCAGGATTGCTTGTTCTTTCATCACCACATCTCAGCCTTGTTTTCTTTCAGCAAGAAAAGTACATTCCCCCCCCAATTAATTTTCAAACTTTTAGCCGAGTTCTTGTTCACAGGCTCATTCCCAGATGTGCAAAGGAGCCGTGGCAGGTGTCCCTCTTCCCCCCCTATAATTAAGGGAAAATCTGGGGATTTATTTCTTCCTCCCTCTTGGCTCCCCAGGGAGTTTTCCAGCTGCCACCTTGGAAACCAGTCCAGTGAATGGAAAAATACAAGGAATAATGCAGAATTATGTCCTGTCCTGAGCCAGGAAGCCCTGAATGTAGAGAATTCCTGGCTTGGCCTAAGATTTAGGCCTTGTGTGTCCCTGCATAATTTCAGACTCTGGCCCTCCTGCTCTCATGGCCCCTTTCCCCCTTGAGAGGTTTATTCCAAAATGTGACAAATCTGTCCTGCTAGATTCATTTCCAGATAGACAATTAGAAAAATCTTAATTTTAATCCATCTCAACTCAGACCACCTCACGTGGACACACCCAAAATCCAAGGCCCCATGGACCCTTTGATCTTCTATGGCAGGGGCCTTCAAACTTGACAGCTTTAAGACTTGTGGACTTCAACCCCCAGAATTCCTCCTTCCAGTCACGTTAGCTCAGGAAATCTAGGAGTTGAAGTCCACAAGCCTTAAACTTGCAAAGTTTGAAGACCCTTGTTCTATGGTCTTAGAAATCCATCCCTGGTTCTAAGGGACATTCCCTTTCTCCCTTCATCAAAGACATTAATTAAAATGTTGGTGAATCCAATGGAGGAGAACAGGGTGGCCAAATTAAATATTTGATGGTCATTTCCAGAGGAGCGTCTGAGGAGATGTCCTTGGGGGCATTTTCTCAGCCAGCTTGATAACCTCTACAAAATGTTGCCCTTCATCCCACACTTGCTAATAAAGATATTGGGGTTCCTCCATTAAATGTAGAACATCCTAAAAAAGCAACTTGGTTGGAATATCTAAGGTGACACTTTCTGAGTGGCACTTCCTGAATCCAAGACTGAGCTCTTCCCTCCTTGAATCGCCTGCCATGAGCCCAGTTCTCCAGGGGTCTCCAAGAGGGGGGAAAAGACCAGCCAGGACCTGCAGAGACCTGCAGGCATGGAATGGCCTCCCTGGGAAGGTGGAGGGTTCATCCCACCTGGAGGTTCCTAAGGAGGGGCTGGACAACCATGGTGAGGCCGGCCTTCCCAGCCACACAGCCAGGAAACCACCCGAGGAGGCGGCTGGGGAGAAGCCCGGCCAGTTCTGCCTCCCTCTCTGGCTCTGGAGCTCCCCTTCCCCCCTGGGCCGCCTGGGTGGGAGCCTCTCCTCCTCTCCCAGCCTGCAGGGATCCTCCTCCTCCTGCTCTGGGCGATGGGGCTGCCCTGGGTGGCTGGCGCTTCCTGCCCCCTGCCCCCATCTCCTCCCTCCCCCTCCTGTCTCAGACCCCCAGTTCTCCCTCCTGGGCCAAGGGGTGCATGGGAGTGAAATCCCCCAATGACTGGAGACCTGGGACACAGGGACCCCCAAGGGCACCTTCAGAGCCTCGGAGGTGGGGAGGCCGAAGGGGCCGCAGAGCCCACTATAAGTGCCGCATCCCCACAACCAGAAGACCTGGGGCCTCCAGGCACCCCCCAACCTCTTTCTTGGGGGGGCCTGGCAAGAAGAGAGGTGGGGCGCCCAACGCAGGGCAGCCTGGAGAAGCCCTTGAGGCAGCCTCAAAAGGCAGCCCTGAGACCTCCAGACAGACAAGGCAGGAAGTCCTCACCATGGAGCCCAACACTTGTGTTGCTGGGGGAGACGGTTGTTAAATGAGTTTTGACCCACTTTATGACATTTCTGGCCCTGTTTGCTAAGCGAATCACTGCAGATGTTAAGTCAGCCAGACGGTTCTTAGGTGCATCCGGCTTCTCCACTGACTTTGCTCACGAAAGGGGATCATGTGCCACACACCCCGGGACATTGTGGCCATCATACGTGTGAGACAGTTGTCTAAATGTAAATCCTGGGACCCCAGGGAGGCTGCCAGGGCCGCCAGTGTGGAAAGGGGCCCTAAGTCATCTTTCTCAGTGCCACTGTGGCTTTGAATGGTCACTAAATGGAACAGCTGTAGGTCGAGGACCCTTTGCCAGGAAAGAGCGAAACCGTCACAAGAGGGAGGGAAGAGGAGGATTCCCTGATAAGTCCTGGCAGAGCTGCAGGGAAGTTTCTCCCGGCCTCCTCTTCCTCCTCCTCCTCCTTCCACCCGATTCCCCTCCTGCCTCTTTTCCCTCCGTCCATCCATCTTCCTCCTCTGCCTCCCTGGGAAAGAAACGGCCTGGAAGCCCCTTCGGGGTTCTGAGGGAAATGAGCTGGACATTCGGGGGGGCAGAGCTCCAGGGTTTCAGCCTGACCTCCCTGATTTTGGGGTCTCCTGCCGCCTGGAAAGCCATTTCCTGACTTCTGAAAGGATCAAGAGACTCTCCTCCAGCCTCGGCCCTTCCTTCTGGCCGGGACCAGGAGCTGGTGGGCTTCACACCTGGGGGAACAGCAGCCCCCACCTGCCAGGTGCAAAGCTGGCACACCAGACTCGGATCCTGGCAAGAGATGCAACCTGGGGACCCTCACCCCATTCGCTCCCCCCCCTGCCCTGGGCCCCCATGGGGCAGATCCCCCCACCCTGCCCAGCAAGGCCAGAGGGAGCCCCCTCCAGGGGGCGCCCCACTTCCCAGAGCAGGAGGAGGAAGAAGCCCCTGGCTGCCCCAGGGGAAATTGGCAGCAGGGCCCCAGGCTGACCTCCCCTCCCCCTGGACCCCACCAGCCCCACCTGGCCTGCAGGTGCCCAGGGCTCACCTGGGAGCTCCACCTGTCCCCCACCTGTGATGCCAGAGCCGCTCTCCCAGCCAATCCCAAGGAAGGCTCCTCCCTCAGAGGTGGGCTTTTTGATAGCACCTGAGCTGCCCAGACCAGATGGGAGGGGCTCCCCCTGCCTCCCTCTCCCCTGCCCCCTCCCTCCCTGCCCTCACTGGGGGGGGCAGACCCACTGCAGACCCCCCTGGCCCTGCAGGACCCCTGCGTGCCCCCTCCTCACAGCACAGTCCCCTGCCAAACCCTCTCCGAATCCAGCCCTTTGGAGGCTGCTTGACCGGTGAGGAGGAAGCCAGGCCCAGAGAGGCCCCTCAGCCTCGGCCAGCTGGGCGGGAAGGTGGTCTGGAAGCCCCCAGGGGAAGCCGGCCCAGAGATCTTGGCCAGGCTGCTCAGAAGCCGTTGCCATTGCCTCTTTCCCAGGGCTCCGAGAGAGCGGCTGGCCCAGAGCCTCCTAGCTGGCTTGGCTCCCCAGGCAGGACTGGAACTCAGCCCCCCCCCCCCGGATTGAAGCCCCAGCCACCCAACTGACTCTGGTGGGATCCACATGACCCTCTGAACCCGGTCTCTTCCCCAGTGGCCGCATTCACATTTGCACCTCTGTTGAAAGGCTGTCAAAATGCCTTTCTTCTGAGGATTCGATTTTCCGCTGGGAGAGCTCCGGCGCAAGGATACGGACAACTGCTTGAAAGCTGGATCTTTTTATTTTTCAGGAAGGCGAGAGATAGCAAGAAGTCTGCGTTCCTGGGCTAGCTACCTTCGAATGGTAAGTCCCTGATTTTTATACCCTTTTCTCCTTTTGTGTGAGTGCTTGTGTTTGTATTTCTTCATGTTTTAAATCCTGTCAGGGGTTGTCTTTCTTCCCGCCAGAGGGTAAACTCCGCGGGTGCGGAAGGCAAACTTTGCGGGGTGGTTTGATTGTTTTATCGGTTTCGTCCTAATCTTTTTAGCTTAATGGTTTCTTATATTTGTTTTGTGGCAATCTCCTGTCTGTCTCCTTTGTGATATATTTTGTGCCTTTTGTCTGTTTGTTTTGCTGATTTGGCATGTCTTGTGTTTGTAAGGGTTTTCTTTTCTTTCTTTCCCTACTTTTCTTAATTATTTGGGCTTTTGTCTAAGGGGCTTCTTTAATACCTTTTATTTGATTCCTTTTCCTATGCAAGTTTGTTTTATGGCTGGCCTGATGTTCCCTTTGGGCTTTTCCTGCTTGGGTGACACCACTGTCCTCGTGAAGTTCCCTTTCCACACCTCTTAACCATGGTTTGTTTCCCGAGGTTGAACCATTTGGCCGAGTAGTCAGTGGATGATGGGAACTCGGAAGAAGATGAATTCCTGGAAGAGAAGCTGATCAAGAGGAGATACACAGGCAGGCCTCGACTCCCAATCATTCATTTAGTGACCGATCCAAGTTACAACCGCACTGAGAAATGGAACTTAGGACCATTTTTCACAATTAATGACCTTTGCAGCATCAAATGCAGGGATCAGAATTCAGGTGCTTGGCCACAGTTTCATGTTTATAATGGCACCAACATCCCAGGGCCATTGTGATCCCCTTTACAACCTTCTGACAAGCAAAGTCAATGGGGAAGCCAAATTCACTTAATGACCGGGTTCCTAACTTATCAACTGCAATGATTCATTTAATGACTGTGGCAAGAAAGGCCATCAAATGGGGCAAAACTCACTTGATGGATGTCTCACTTAACAACAGAAATGTTGGGCTCAGTTGTGGTCATAAGTTGAGGACTACCTGTATTGGGGACCCTTTTCTTCTGGCGAGGACCCCATTCACACAACATGCTTGACCAGGCCGGGGTCCTCGCAGCCCCCCTGAGAGAAGCCAGAGGTCCACATGGAGCCTCCTCAAGGCCGGTGAGAAACCCTGGATGACCATAGCCCCCCTCCTCCCTCCTCTGGGGTCTCCCTGGGACAAACCCAGAAGTTGGGGTGGGCTTCCTCCCCTCTGGGCCTCACCCGGCTTCGGTCAGACATGGCTGGGAACCTCCTGGAGGAGAAGAGAGTCTCATTGCACATCAACCTGGCCCTGAAAAGCCACAGCTTGAACCCGGAGCCACCCAGGATCTGGTCTGCAGGCCCTGAGAGCAGAATCTGAGGGAGGTTCAGGGGAGAACTTCCAAGCGGTGGACCTGGGATACGGGCCTTCCTCTGCTCCTCCCTGCCAGGGTGGGCCTGCCTGTCCCTTCAGTTCCCCCCCACACTCAGCCCTCCGGTTCCCCTTCTGGGCCAAGAAGTCCATATTAATGTCTCCCCCAGTGAAGAAACATCCTCCCTGAACAACGGATGCCAATAAACCAGGAACAAAGGAGTTCCAACAGCACCTTTTTGGGATAGAAAGTCTCAGCCCCAGAAATTGGGAAGGTCAGAGGGGTCCCTCCCCACCCCCCAAATAGAAGATCCCCACAACAGAGGAAGAGCCACCAGATCTCCAGAAATCCTGTCGCTAGAAATCAGGTTGCACCATCCACCACACTGTGGGCATCACCGCCATCTTTGTAGGGTTTCCTGTGATAAGATGGGTGGCCAGTAAATTGATGATGGATGGATGGATGGATGGATGGATAGATAGATAGATAGATAGATAGATAGATAGATAGATAGATAGATAGATAGATAGATAGATAGATAGATAGATAGATAGATAGATAGATAGATAGGTAGAGATAGATAGATAGATAGATGATAGATAGATAGATAGATAGATAGATAGATATAGATAGATAGATAGATAGATAGATAGATAGATAGATAGATAGATAGATAGATAGATAGATAGATAGATAGATAGATAGATAGATAGATAGATAGATAGATAGATAGATAGATAGATAGATATGCAGGGATAGATAGATAGATAGATAGATAGATAGATAGATAGATAGATAGATAGATAGATAGATAGATAGATAGATAGATAGATAGATAGATAGATAGATAGATAGATAGATAGATAGATAGATAGATAGATAGATAGATAGATAGAGATAGATAGATAGATAGATAGATAGATAGATAGATAGATAGATAGATAGATAGATAGATAGATAGATAGATAGATAGATAGATAGATAGATAGATAGATAGATAGATAGATAGATAGATAGATAGATAGATAGAGATAGATAGATAGATAGATAGATAGATAGATAGATAGATAGATAGATAGATAGATAGATAGATATAGAGATAGATAGATAGATAGATAGATAGATAGATGATATATAGATGGATGGATAGATAGATAGATAGATAGATAGATAGATAGATAGATAGATAGATAGATAGATAGATAGATAGATATAGATATAGATAGATAGATAGATAGATAGATAGATAGATAGATAGATAGATAGAGATAGATATGTAGAGAAGATGATAGAGATAGATGATAGATAATAGATAGATAGATAGATAGATAGATAGATAGATAGATAGATAGATAGATAGATAGATAGATAGATACCGTGTTTCTCCAACAATAGGGCCTCCACCAATAGGCCCAGCATGATTTCTAGGCATGAGGTGAAATTAAGCCCCACTCCCAAAATTTAGGCCTTCTATCTTCCCGCCATTTCTCACATCGTTCGTTAGAACTACAGAGGTGAAGAGAAATGGGGGAAGGGCGGGGGTGGGTGGGGAGAAAACTTGCCTTTAGGAGTGCCCTGCAGGTAGCCTAGGCTAGAATACCCCGATCTACCGATAGAACATCAGCCGATAGAAGCTCCCCGAAGGCAGAGTCCCCAGCCGCTTCGGGATGAGGCGTGGCTGCCCGTGTCCCTCGCCTTTAGGCAGTGTCTCTCGGGCGATGGAAGCTCCCCAAGGGCAGTCACTGGCCACTGCGGCTGATAAGCGGCCTCCCGGCGGGGTGTGCGTGGCGCTTGCCCCGAGACCGCTTCTACCGCCGATCGAAGTGGCTGGTGACTGCCCTTGGGAGCTTCCATCGCCGAAAGACACTGCCTAATGGCGAGGGACACGGGCAGCCATGACTCGCCGAAGCGGCTGGGGACTCTGCCTTCGGGGAGCTTTTGTCAGCCGATAGAAACAGCCTCGTGGAGAGGTACGTGCATATGGGCCCCTCTAGGTGGGGAGTCACCCCCGAAAGACGGCTAGCCATTTATTCGGGGTAAAAAAAAAAGGCCTGGCCTTATTTTGTGAGAAACAGGTAGGTAGGTAGGTAGGTAGTAGTGTAGGTAGGTAGTGTAGGTAGGTAGGTAGATAGATAGATAGATAGATAGATAGATAGATAGATAGATAGATAGATAGATAGATAGATAGAGATAGATAAGATGAGAAGGATAGTAGATAGAAGATAGATAGAAGATAGATAGAGAGAAAGATAGATAGAAGAAGAAGAAAGAAGAAAGAAAGAAGAAGAAAGAAAGAAGAAGAGAAGAAAGAAAGAAAGAAAGAAGAAAGAAAGAAAGAAAGAAAAGGATGGATAGATAGCACCTGCAGAACTTACAGTCCATTCTTTATTTAAAAACTAAGAAAAATCAAAATATAAAGAATCTTGGTGTATTATAGGAACATGGTAAGATAACACAGGAATGACAAGAAAATAAAAATAAAAAATTCCATCCATTCTATAATTTTCTCCCTATTTACCCAATGATCTAGTCCACAAGTTGTCACTTTCCTGCTTCTTAATGAGCTTTAATCTCAAAATTAATATTGCTAGAAAAGATGGGAAATGAAATTTCATTTCAGGTACAAGCAATTTTAAAACCGGCTGCAATTAAGATCAATATATGGGATTATGACATAAAACAGAATTCCAAACAGGGTCTACTCTTAACCTTGGGCAGAGTTCAAGGGTGCCGATTGTCATTAGAAGACAGGCAACACTACAGTTAAATGGCATTAACTTAGAAGTGGCACCAAACTCCATAGCTCTGGGTGACCTTCCCCAGCAATCTCTGGAGACAAGAGGCCATGTTGAAGGACAGCAGAAGTCAATTCCCTGGGTGCTGAATTCTCTTCCCCAGCATCACTTTCTGGACTTGCCCTGACTGGGAGGAAGGACCACAACCACAACAAAACAGTGACCCCAGGGGTATATCTGTAATTTTTACTAACATGGTTTATTCCAGCCTCTCCTCTGCAGATGGAGCCCAGAAAAAGTTCAGGATCCCAAGAGGAGAAGTTGCTTCTCACTGTAATTATGACCATCTGGGCCTTTGAGACCTGTGATGCTATATCTCCAGTTTTAGACTTCGATGTAGACATCAGATTGAAGCCACATGAAAAGGATCTTATATCAGAAAAGGATAAATTCCTTGGGTGAAGCTCTCTGGGACCAAGTTTTGGGACAGGTACAGGCTCTGCTCTTGATTGCACCTTTCTCTCCTTTGCAGATGAAACTGAGTGGTTCTCTGTTTAGATCAGGAAAGCCACTGGCACTTCTCAGAGTCTTTGAATTTTTCCAACTGTTCCTGTTGTTTGTGTTAGAAACAGGAAGTGGATTGATTAATGCCATGAATGATGGACCTCCTGCTTCTGCTTCTGCTGCTGCTGGTGTCCCCATCAGTCTGTGGGAAGCTGAGAAGGAAATGCCCATTGAGTTTGGAGCACCAGGATGGGTACAATCCATGGAGCTTTTACAGGCCTGGGGACCATCTCATTGGTGTGGTCACAACTGAAACATATGTGTCGCCTATAATGTGGCCTTTCAACAGCCCTCCTATACCTTCTCCTTCGTAAGTCATGCAGGGTGATGGAGTTGCACTCCCTCCATGTGCAATTCTAACACTCTCCTTCTTTTCTTCTTATTTCACTTATTTTTGTACCTCAGGACCTGTCTAATTTCCTGAATGATTTTGATTTCCATGGCTTCCTTTTTTGCCTTACTTTGTGGAAGAGAGTAAAATCCAAAGATGGAGTTTTTAAAAAACCTGAATGAAATCCAGATGATTTTCCTTTCTCAGTTCATTCCTGAGTTCATCACTTGAATAATGAGCTTTGTTTAAGTAGTGACTGAAACAATTGTAGTTGCCTCTCTCATTTGCATAATTGATCATTCGATTTGGATCAATGTTGGCCTAAGGCTTAGTAGGTTTGTGAAGGATTATATATTTTAAAAACATTTGTTGTTGCTATTGAATATAATAACATGAATATTGTTTTTCAATAGGAAGAGTTCTGCTCTAACAAATACCCTAAAATCAATTTTTGCTATTCAAATGGTCAGCAAGAATTCCCAGCTCCTGCACAATCTCACACTTGGTTACAACATCCATGACAACTATTGAAGCACCTTCCGCACTTCAGATGCCTTGCTGGACATTCTTTCCACTGGAGAATCCAATGTCCCCAACTACGGCTGTGGGAGGAAGGAGAACCTCCTGGCTCTGATTGATGCAGCTGCCAGGGACATCTCCATCCAGATGTCAATGTTTGTAGGCACCTACAAAGTCCCACAGGTTTGTGTGTTTTTCTCTATCTGGTAAGGTGAGTGGGGTGGTGGGGATGAACAACAGATCCAATATCTTCATAGAATTCAAGAGCAGCTTTTCAGAATATTAGGGAACATATCAACGATGTTTTAGTCTATTATGTTCATCTTCAAATTGACCATTAAAGGCCTGAAGAGCCATAAGGTCCCTAGAGGATATTCTACTGAATATTCTACTATTGAAAAACTATCCAGGTTTTGAGGTCCTCCATTAGCATGTTCATTTTCACATATCAATAATATCTGCCTTATCCAATTGGAATCAAGTTGGCAATAGTCCTGTCTATGTATAAAAATATTCAGACCAAGAAGAGTATCTTTGGGATGGATAAAAGGAGTTCAGCTCCTGCCCTCATAGATAATTGTTAATTTACACAATTTCTGCTTTGTATAAATTCAGGGTATATAATTATTGGGTTAAAATTAAAGTGATGAAACAGACATATAGTCCCAAAACAGACAAAATTTCAATTAAAGACTTATTGGATTGTACAACTGTCGATTGACCTCACCCCTTTCCTAAGAGGTCTGTAGGGGCGTGCATAAGCGCACCAATGTGCCTACCGTCACTGTCCTACTATTTCTTTTTATTTTTCTTATATGTATCCATTTCATGTACTCATAACTATTCTGTTAGCAGTTGTGCTCTTGTACATCTAGAGAAGAAGCTGAAAAATTGCTTCACAAAGAATTTGGGATATAGAAGCTGAGAAAGAGGTTTTAGTACTCAAAAATAGCATATAATACAGCCCTATATCTTAGATCCAGACATTTTATCTAACATCTGCAAATTTGAATCTAATTGTTGGAATTGTATGGGTGACACAGAAATTTACATTGCATTTTTTTTTTTTTTTTGTTTAATATGATTTTGCGTTCCATTTTTATAGACAATCTTGTTAATATTCTGTCTTAAATATTTTAAACCATGACTAAGGAACAAACTATTCTTATATATTCATCAAAACAAAATTGGGTTTGTCAATAAGTAATATTTTGGAGTTGATCTGGACCACATTATAACACAGCATTCTTCATTACTTTTTCAGATCACTGCTCTGAATTCCTTCAGAGGCTCTGAGTGATAAAAGGAGATTCCCTTTTTCCACCAGATGCTCCCCAAAGAAGGATTCCAATACCCAGCAATTGTCCAGCTGCTCCTCCATTTCAGATGGACCCTGATTGGCCTCTTTGCTTCAGACACAGAAAAGGGAGATAATTTCATGAGGACTTTCCCTCCGATGCTTGTCAGGAATGGAATTTGTGTGGTTATATCAGAACGATTCACAACAACTGGACAAACAGCACCCCTCAGGGAGGCCCTCTCTAAGTGGAGACAAATCAACGTCTTTGTCCACTTCATAGAATTTATTTCCATCTGGAACAGAATTATTCCTTTCCATGAAGCACTTATGCATTTGCCAGGACCCATTGAAGGGAAAGTCTGGATCCTCACAAATTTTGCACTGTATACAATAAAGAAGCACATACCTCTCAAATACATCCATAGTATTTTGAATTTTGGTTATCTGTCAAAAAAAGGCCAACAGATGCTGCCTTTGAACCCCATTTCTTTGTGGAAGATCCGTTTCAAGATCATTATTTTCGCTGTTCCCTTTCCAAGCACGTCTTTTCTGTCAAAGGCCGCAGAAGATGCACCCAGAAAGCCCCACTGGAGACCCAGGAGAAAAGGAACAGGAAACGGATCATAAATGACCTCATCGCTACAGTATCATTCAGACTCTGGCCCAGGCCATGAATGCCGCTATTCCTCCAGATCGAGGAGGGGAAGGAAGGAGGGAGAAAAGAGGTTGGGGGCTCCGAGGCTGCAGCCGTGGCAGGATGGGGGGTCCCGATAGGGATCCATTCATCTGAGATCCTTTTGGAGAAGGAACCCAAAGGAGAAGGAGGGGAACATCTCAACCTTCTTGTGCTGCAAAAGGTCAAGAGATTTGCACCATCTAATTGCTCCTGTCTGACGCTCCGGAATAACAGGGAGCAGATCTGAAGTTTCTGTCTAGCCTCTGTTGGAAGAAATCTCCTTCTGGGTTCAGTTCCAAGTGGGGAAGAAAGACGCTGGAAACATGGTGACTGCTTGGAAGATGGTTTAATGGTGGACAGGAGCACATGCCTTGGTTGAGGAAAGAAGGGCTGAGGTGCTGAGAGTGCAACTGTTTGATGCCCTCTTTTGGGATTTGAATTTGAGCTTGTATTCTGATTGGTTGTCAGGCTCCCATGGGGCCATGCAGGGGCAACTCTGTAGGCTGTCCTGAGTCCCAGGCTTGGTTGAGCTTCGCTGGATGATGGTGATGGCTTTGGGTAATTCCTATATAGCTTTACCTGGAGTAGATCTTTGTTATGTAAAATAAACTGGCCTAGGCCAGAGTAATGGTCCATTAGCAAAGGTGGGAGGGGGGCGGAGTTTCAGCCTCTCTGAGTTTCTACTTTTCTTTTTAGGGGAAATATATTCTCCCTTTTTAGTATATCCTAAAATATTTCATTTTCCTGGGAGAGGGGGGGGGGTTTAACTAATCCCAACACCTCTTTCAGTCATTGGAAGAGTGTTGAATCCTCCCTTGTCCAACTGAGAGATTTTGTAAGTTGGAGAAGCTGCTCTCATAATCTCCTCCTTGTCTTCTCTCAAGACTCAGTTTCAGGTTGCAGTCAAGTACGATTTTGAGATTGTTTTCATAAACATGTATTTATTTACACATAACTCAAGATGGCAAATGTCTCCAACACAGCTTCCTCCTTCATCCAGTCCACTTTTAGTACAGTCAGAGACCAGCGTTACAATGAATAATAATAATAATGGAGAAAAATAAAAATAAACGACAGTCAATGGGCAGTTAGAGTCTGCCTAATGCTCAGTCATGTGCGAATATGTGGCAATATAAATGTCCTAAATAAATAAATACATAATTTTGCATTACAGCAGAACAGAATTTGGCCCCATTCAGAGAAACTCCTTCCTACTGATCTGATAACTGCAGTTGCACGTAAAAGAGTTCCGTATTTCCCAGATATTTTATTAGGAGAGGCGTCACAAAGTGAATCCCTGAGTCCTGATAGGAGATGCCGCATAGCAGGCTGTGAACTCACTGGTGGGATTCAAATTTTTTTACTACTGGTTCTGTGGGCATGGCTTGAATTTGTGGGCGTGGCTTGGTGGTCACGTGACCAGATGGGCGTGGCTTGGTGGCCATGTGACTGAGTGGGCTTGGCCAGGGGGCCATGTGACTGGCAAACCAAATACAATTGGTCCTCGCTTAATGGCCGGTTACTTAGCAAGTGTTCTAATTTATGACTGATCTCCCCAGAGCTACTTGTCCTGTTTTTGGAGTTTTGACAACCATAAACACAAACACACACAACACACACACACACACACACTCACACACACACACACACACAGAGCTTTCTAACCCTGCTATTCTTTGATTCTGTAAGGATCTCCTGCTGGAGCAGGGGTTGGACTAGATGACCTCCGAGATTCGTTGCATGCCAGCCCTAGATTGTTGTGTTGCTTCAAAGAGTCTTCTGAAGCCAGGGTTTGTGTCCTTCCTTCCTCTCCTTTTTTCTCTCTCTCCCTCCCTCCCTCCTTCCATGTATTTATCTATCCATCCATATATCTCATTCACTTTCTCCATTCTCCCTCTCTTTCTTCTCTCTCTTCTCTCCTCTTTCTTTCTTTCTTCTTTCTTTCTCTCTCCCTCTCTCTCTCTCTCTCTCTCTCTCTCTCTCTCTCTCACACACACACACACACACACACAGACACAGAGAGTAGGGAGAGAGAGGGGAAGATAGGGACCCAGCCTCTTCGCTATCCCCCACCGTCCCCCTTACCTTCTCAGGCCAGGGAGGGAGGGAGGGTGAGGGCAGGGCCAGCTGCTTCAGGCAAGGTGAAGAGGCGTCGACCAAGCACGGGAGTGTAGAAGCCTGGGAATGGCGGCTCCCGGCTCAGCTGGCCTGAGGGGCTCCTGCAGGCATATCGCGACAAGGGGGCGAGAAGCCCGGGACAACCGTGCACCCACCTGCTGGCTGGCCGGGCCGGGCTGGGCTGGAAGAGGCGCATCCGCTGGGAGAAGTAAGAAAACGTAATCTGGGAGGGCGGGCAGGCAGGCAGATGTCCCAGGGCTGCTCCACATGCACACTGCATCAGTAGCACACGCACGGCTGAACACAGTGTGCATGTGCAACAGCCCTGGGACATCTGCCCGATCTGCACCACAGCCACCACGTGGTAGGGAAAGCTAGGAGAGCGACTGGGACAAGCGGGCGACCCGGTTCAGGGGTGTGGCCAACCAGGGGTGACCACCGGTTCGCCTGAGCCGGTGAGAACCGGTTGAATACCACCTCTGCGTGAGCTGCAGTTCGAGTGGCCCCTTGTCCTCAGGGGCCCAGTCTCAGCTCAGGCGCTCTTTCTTTGTATCGGCCCCCTGAAACGGCTCTGGGAACTCCGTTGCAGCTCTAGGAGATTAATTCCCTTTGGACTCTTGGCAGGGTTATTCGATATAAATATCTCGTTGCTCTAAAGGCTGCTCAAATAAACATTCTTGGGAAGAGCAGCCCCATCTTGTTGGATTTCCAGATCTTTGAGACCTTGTTTGAGTTCACTAAGTGCACTAACTCATCCCCCATCCTTAAAAGCCCTTCCTGCAGAAGCCACGGGGCTGAGTACCAATGAGTAGTTGTGTGTTCATTTTCCCCACAACAACAACCCTGTGAGTTGAGTTGGGCTGAGAGACTGGCCCCAAATCCCCCAGCCTGCTTCATGACCAAGGCGGGACTTGAACTCACATCCTCTTGCTTTCTACTTCGGGGGCTTAACCAGTAGACCAAACTGGGTCCCTTACATACTTATCAAGCTTGGCACAATCCTTCATCCAGTGCATCATTAATGTTCTTGTATGAGATACTATAATTTATCAAATCCTAAAACCCAGATAGTTTTCTATTGCTTTTTAGTCATACAGTTGTTTCTAGGAGGAAATCATAAATATTTTTCTGGAAAGTTGGTAATGTTTAAATAACATAAAAGTATATTTGCCTGAGAATTGTTATAAATCTTGTATAATAGCAATTTATCAACCCTATTATATTAATGACAACATAGAAAAATTGATGACTTAACGACAAAATGTTGTATCTTCCCACTTTCATGACAAAGATTAAAAAAACTAAAGATTATTTGAGTACCATTTTTAAATCAGTTTTTATCCACTTAATTATCATACCATCCACCCCTCACTTAACTGGGTTTCTGATCACATCACAAAATTGTTTGTTACTCTTTCCTGAGATCAAGTTATATCAGCATAATGTATTTAGGAAATGAAATAATATGTGAGGATGACTTGCATAGAGCACATAAGTTATATCCCCCCCTTTCCCACAACCCATTTAGAAAGGGCAGTGATAGGAGGGAATGACTTTTGGGGGGTGGAGGAGAGATTCTGCCTGGGGAAGAAGCAGATAAGAGGAGGACACCTACAGCTGCATAAAAAAAGGGTCGGTGGGAGATTTGTACTTTCTGGCTCCCCAAATCCTGTCAGTGCAGCATTACAGCGAAGTGGGCCTAGCTCAGGTTTCCTGTCTGGGCCTCCTGGGAGAGGATCACCCTGACAATTTTCCTCTTGACAAATCCGGGTTTCTGATAAACAACCTGTTGCTTTCAGGGAGTTCATAAATCTCCTTTTTTCTGTTGTTCAACTATATTTTGTCAAAATCTATATTGTCAAAATATGATCGACAAATTTTTGTGAACTTTTTCCCTTCACTTGTAAGATAGTGGTAACACCCATTTTCCTAATGAAGCATGTCTGTAAATTAGACAACTACAGAAGAAAGATTAAATATTGAAAAAGCGTCTGGGATAAGAAACAAAGTTTTCTGCTTTTAAAATTGCTGCATGTTCCCATTCTAGTTCCATCCTTTCCTGGAGAAGAATGAGTTTGTCAATATTTCAGACATTAAACTCTACATTGACCCAAATGGAGAGGTAGCAGCAGATCTGCTCATTTGGGGCTTCTTGGTTCTTCTCAGGGATAATCCCAGGAGAGAGCATCTGGCGTATTTTGTAAGACAGAGACTTTATATCAACCAAGATGTTCTTTCACGGCTAAAGTTGCTCAACAAGGTAGGAGAAACTTTGGAGTCTTCTCTCTGTTTTCCAAAGCCTGAGGTCCCATTTCAAGAGGGCTGATGCTATTCGCCAAAGGTGGTTGACCTTCACCGAGAATTGAATCTGGGCAGGAGAAACCGGATTTTTTCCCTTAGGCTGCTTGGGAGGCTTCGATATTGTTCCATTTTGTGGGCCACGTACAATTAAGGGTCTCCATCAAACGGGTGAGAAACCCACAAGGGCTGGGGAATGTGTTGCTAATAGCTTCTGGTTGTTTGCTCCTTGTGGCCAGAAGAGCAACGAAGGCGGCAATTCTGCTGACCGGGGCCTGAATCCAGGCTTGGACTGTATTGGATGGGATTGAATCGTGAGTGGACGGAGGTCCTTTTGGTCCCATTGGGGGAAAGAAGCTTCCTCTCGTCCTGCTTGGGGAAAAGTGTCCCCTGAAGGGGCAGCTCCATAATCTGGGAGGCTCTTAAGGAGGCCAGACCTGGCCAGAGCTCTCCATGCCTCCCTTTCACCCTCCCTGGGATGGAGCAATGGGCCTTCTGCTCCTAGGAAGCAGCTCCAAGGCTTTCAGTTCACCTGAAATTATCAAGATTGTTCTGATATCACACCTTAAAATTAAGGGTGTGAGAAGAGGGGAGAAACGTGTGTTAATGGGGTCATGAGAAGGAACCGACTGGTTATCATTTAATGCTGAAATCTTTTCTCAGTTCTATCCAGGGGTGGGATTCAAATTTTGTAACAACCGGTTCTGTGGGCGTGGCTTAATTTGTGGGTGTGGCTTGATGGTCACGTGACCAGATGGGCATGGCCAGGTGGCCATGTGACTGGCAAACCAAATACAAGTGGTCCTCGCTTAATGGCCAGTTGTTTAGTAAGTGTTCTAATTTATGACTGATCTCCCCAGAGCTCCTTGACCTGGTTTTGGAGTTTTGACAACCATAAACACAAACACACAAACACACACGCACACAGCCTTCTGATCCTGCTATTCTTTGATTCTGTAAGGATCTCCTGCTGGAGCAGGGGTTGGACTAGATGACCTCCGAGATCCCTTGCAGCCCAGCCCTAGATTGCTGTGCTGCTTCAAAGAGTCTTCTGAAGCCAGGGTTTATGTCCTTCCTTCCTCTCCTTTTTTTTCTCTCTCTCTCCCTCCCTCCTTCCATGTATTTATCTATCCATCCATATATCTCATTCACTTTCTCCTCCCTCCATCTCTTTCTTTCTTTTTCTTTCTTTGTCCCATCCTTCCATCTCTTCCTTTCTTTGTCTATCCCTTTCCTTCCCTTTGCTTCCTTTCTCTTTTCTTTCTTTCTCTTTCTGTTTTCTTTCTTGTCTCTCTTTTCCTCTCTCATTCCCTCTTTTGTCTCTTTCTCCCTCTCTGTATCCTCTTCTCTCTCTCTCTCTCTCTCTCTCTCTCTCCTCTTTCTTCTTCCCTCCCCCCACTTGTGTGTGTGTGTGTGTGTGTGTGTGTGTGTGTGTGTGTGTAAAAGAGAGGCATGGATAAGTCTGACCAGGTTGGGTCTCTTTAAGAACCTCCCCAACTATGAACCGGCCCTTTCAGGGGACACTTTTCCCCAAGCAGGACGAAGCTTCTCTCCCAATGGGACCAAAAGGACCTCCACCCAATCATGATTCAAATTCATCTGAATTCAGGCCCTGGTCAACAGAATTCCCTTTTTTTCTTTGCTATTGTTAGGGATACACCCTAGCAGAATGTGCAACGGCAGGCAGGCAGGCAGGCAAATATGTGAGATAAACGTTTTTGTAGCTTGCACTCAGTAAAACAGATACACTGTGCTAGTTAAATAGTTTATTCCAGTAAGAGTTTTTTGCATAGTCAAACAGTCCATATATCATTCACTAGTTCAGTCCGTCCGTGAATTATTCATTAGCAAAGTCCAGTGTCGAAAAAAAGGTCAGTAAACTTACAAATATCAGTCCAGTAATATATCTCTTCGCAGTAGAGATATGAAGAAATCAAACCTTCTCTTTTTCTTCCTTTGCAGTTGAATAAATCAGTAGCAGGGAAAACACGCAGTTAGCAAAACCATCAATCCATCAATCCAAGTAAGCCAGCAAACAGTAAGCTAGCAAGGTTCTCTTGCTCCCTCTTATGGCAGTTTCACAGCCGCACCCAAAATTACATGCTTTGCAGTTAAAGTGACACACACTTAAAACTCACTATCATAGTTTATATATATTATTTTACCCAAACTACGTTAGGTAACCTATGTTATTCCTAACAGCTATTTTGGGCACAAGGAGCAAACAAACCTAAAACTCTTCATGACACATTCTCCAGCCCTTGTGGGATTCTCACCAGTTTGAAGGAGATACTAAACCATAGGTGGTTCACAAAATGGAGCAGTGCGAGAAGGTAAGGGTGGCAGTGGGGGATAGCGAAGTGGCCGGGTCCCTATCTTCCCCTATCTCCTCCCCACTCTGTGTGTGTGTATATATCATTGAATGTGTGTGTGTGTGTGTGTCTCTGAAAGCCGCGGCATGGCCAAGCCAGCAAGCTCTCCTTGGCGCTCTTCGCTACTTCCTTCATTTCTTCTTTTTCGAATCCAGACTGGCTAAACAACGTTTGCAGACTGCGGTGGAAGCGTCCATTCGGGTGACTCTCCTCCTCCTCCTCCTCCTCCTCCTCTTGCACCCGGCAGCTATGGATGGATCAGGAGGGTGCAGTTGTGTGGGGAGATGCTCGCTCCTCAAGTGAGCATCCACCCGCCCCGTACTTGGTTTTGCTGTGCTTTGACATTTGCTTGAGGAGCATCATCCCATGCGCATGCACCCTCCCAGCCCTGCCACAATGGCCGGTTATGAGAGGAGGAGGAGGAGGAGGAGGAGGAGGAGGAGGAGGAGGAGGAGGAGGAGGAGGAGGAGGGGAGGAGGAGGAGGAGAGGAGGAGGAGAGGGTCGCCAAGGGATGCTTCCACCACGGCCTGGCGATCATTGTTCAGCCAGTCTGCATTCCAAAAAGAAGAAATGAAGGAAGTAGCAAAGAGCGTGAAGGAAAGCTTGCTGGCTTGGCCATGCCACGGCTTTCAAGGAGACAAACACATACAGAGTGGGGGAGAGAATCAGGAAGATAGGGACCCGGCCGCTTCACTATCCCCGCCGTCACCCTCACCTTCTTAGGCCAGGCGAGGAGGGGCAGGGCCAGCCGCTTCAGCAAGGTGAAGAGGAGGCGACCAAGCACAGGCAGTAGAAACCTGGGAACGGCGTCTCCTAAAGGGCTTTGAGGTTGGATGACCTGGAGCGGCCGAGATCCGAGTGAGCATTGCACCACAGGTTCACCTGATCGCCCACTTCTTTGGTGTTGGCTTTACGGAGCCGCAGCGTGAGGTCTGGGCTGACATGTGACAGCAGTGCCTTTAGCTGTGCTTGCTTGTAAGTGTCCAAATAATCTGGTGAAGACGGCGGAGGAGTCACTCAGGTAGACCTCCCCCATCCGCAGTCCTCCTCCTGCAGAAAAAGGCCATTCCCTGAGCAAAGAAGGCAAAGAGCTGCGCCTCGACTCACCCAATTCCTAGGACTACCCCAAATGGTCTCAATTCGGCACGGAGAGGGTAGCTCCCCCTGGCAGTTCCCCTTTCCCTCACTGCTCTGACTTCCTGTGGCTCGCCTCCAGCCTGAACACCAGGTTGGACCACCAGAAGGCCACGTCCCCGCTTCTCAATGGCGCTCCTGTGCCGGCCACTGCAGGACTCTCCATCTCTTTCTCCAAATTCTCCCTCAACTTCAAAATGATGACACCTGTTGCCGACATGGGTACGACCGGGCTGCCGGTCACCTTTATCCCCCACCCCACTTGCCTTTTGCCGCTGGCACCTGGACCCCTAACCCCCAGCAGGTAAGGCCCAGCACCTGCGGTGAATCCCAGCTAAATTTCACTGTACCGGAGGACATGTGGAGAGGCTCATGTTCTCCTGCTGCTGGGAAAGCAAGAGAGTCTTTCCCGGCACAGCAAAAGTTTGCAACTTCCTCCAATAGGAAAGGGTGGCTCTGGGGCAGAGAAGAGCCGCTTGAATCCTGTTTATCTCTGCCACCTGGAGCTGTGCCGGAAAGACTCTCTTGCTCTCCCAGCAGTAGGAGAACACGAGCCTCTCCACATGTCTTCCAGTACAGCGAAATGTAGCTCGGGTCCCCACCAGTGCATCTCGCCCGCTGGATTCACTGCAGATACTGGGCCTTACCTGCTGGGGGTGAGGGCGGCGGGTGGTGGCAGCAAAAGGCAAGTGGGGTGGGGGGGTAAAGGTGACCGGCAGTGGCAGGTAGGTGACTGGGCCCCAGAGCTTGCAGAGCCTCACTCATCCAGGGAGATCAGGCAGGGCCACAGTGGAAGGCATGCAGCAATGGCTGGACTGGCGAGTGGGCAAAAGCAGGCTGCAGGCGATGCCGCGCATGCACGATAAGGACTGACTGGGAGCGGAGGGGAGGGGCGGGCAGAGAGGGGAGGGGCCAGGCAGTGGTGCAATTTGCCGGTTCTCCGAACTGCACAGAATCATAACAACTGGTTCGATAGAACTGGACAGAACCAGTAGAATCTCACCCCTGGTTCCATCTCTCCAGACTTTTCTATTTAATAAAGTCCTTTTTTTTTTTGGCAATGTGAGATGCCAAAAGCAAAAGAGAGGAACTAATGGAAGAATCTTCCAGAAGTTATATCTCCAAACATTTGGAAATATTGAGAGATTTTGTCTTTACTTAAGTGAAGACCAAAGGCTAATATCTAATATCTTGCCTAATATCCATTTTTACCTCCATTTTCCATGGACGAAGAGTCCTAACACATTTCCTTTGGCAATCCTGTTTTTTTTCTGCTCAGTCCCTTCCTCAATCTGAATGTGTGGAAAGTTGTCATCCTGGATTTGTCAAGAGGGCTCGAGAAGGAGAGCCAGTTTGCTGCTACGACTGTGTTCCTTGTCCGGAGGGGACCTTCTCCATTCAGAAAGGTGGGTGACACCAGAGGAAAATGGGAGGCCTGGTGGAACTGGATCCATCCAGAGCATTGTCATGAAAGTGTGAATTAAAACACACTTTTAAGCTTAATTGGTTTCTGGTTTATTTCCGAAATGCCCCATTTCTTATCTAAACAGAAGAGCAAAAAGACTGTGAAGGAAGGGCTGGATAGAGAGAGGTGGCTGTGGCAGATTGGACAAGCTTTACTACTGCCAGAGAAAATATTTCTTCTTTTTAGCTTGGATGTGTCCTTCCTTCCACATTTACTTCTCTAGGAACACCTGAGTTCCTTGAAACACGAGGAATTGTTTTAGGTCCACCTCCTGAAAGGAGGATTGCAATGCAGTCTACATGGGTTCCCTTTGAGGAACACTGAAAAGGTGTTGCTGATATACGAGATACACAATGTGGTGGCATGGATAGTTATGCCTGTATCTGGCTGCACCCGTATCACCACTGCTCCAATGGCCATTCCAAATTATTTGCAACAGTCACTTGATCTGCCAGCCACCTCTGAGGCAAGTATGACAAGAATTGCCATCTTGCACGTAAGTTTCTCTAGAAAGATTAATTGATTCATTATTTTCCTTTAGTAATGGAGGTTCCTATCAATATTCTGAACATTACAAAGGAAATCTTTCAAGTCCAAAGCTTCCCTCAATTTCACAGCCTATCAAAAATATACTGTAGCTATATTTTTTTTAAAAAAGTGATAACACTTATTTTTTGTCTCTGGAGATATTAAGAAATCCATCCCGGAAAATGCTCCTGATAATCACTTGTTCCCAAAGAATGTACAATATATCTTGAAATGCAAAGGACAAAGAAATATGGGGTTGGTTTTTTTTTTTCTCAGATACAGAAAAATGCACCAAATGTCCGGATGATAAATTCCCAAATAAAAAAAGAGTCCAATGTATCCCCAAAGTTATAACCTTCCTGTCTTATGAAGAACTTCTGGGCATCATCCTGGTTTCTTTTGCCCTATTCTTGTTCCTAACCACAGGCCTTGTTTTAATCATCTTCATTAAATACCGAGAAACTCCCCTTGTCAAAGCCAACAACCGGGACCTCTCCTACATCCTCCTGGTCTCCCTCCTGCTTTGCTTCTTGTCTTCTTCTCTCTTCATTGGTCAACCAAGGAAAGCCACCTGCCTTCTCCGACAAACGGTCTTCAGCATCATCTTCTCAGTTGCCGTTTCTTCTCTCTTGGCCAAAACCATCACGGTGGTGCTGGCTTTCCTGGCCACAAAACCAGGAAACCGAGCAAAGAAATGGTTGGGGAAGAGCTTGGCCAACTCCATCATCCTTTCTTCTTCTGCTGTCCAATTCTCATCTGCTCCATCTGGCTGGGAGTTTCTCCCCCTTCCCTGACTCTGACCTCCACTCCCAGCCTGGAGAGATCATCCTGCAATGCAACCAAGGGGCCGTTGTCATGTTCTACGTCACCCTCAGCTACATGGGCTTCCTGGCTGCCGTCTGCTTCACGGTGGCTTTCCTGGCCAGGAATCTGCCTGGGGCCTTCAACGAAGCCAAGCTGATCACCTTCAGCATGCTGGTCTTCTGCAGTGTCTGGGTGACTTTTGTGCCCACCTACCTGAGCACCAAAGGGAAACACATGGTGGCTGTGCAGGTCTTCTCCATCCTGGCCTCCAGTGCTGGTCTGCTGGGCTGCATCTTCATCCCCAAGTGCTACATTATCCTTCTGAGGCCAGAGCTGAACACAAAGGAGCAGCTCACAGCCAGAACAATTGTAAAAACATAAGACATAACACCATGACATTTAAAGAATTGTAAAATTTCCTTTTATTTCAAAGTAGACACTAATTATTTCAACTTAGATAGTGTGCAGGAATCAAAAAATCATGCCTACATTTTTCAATGGGAAATGTTTGAACGATTGTTATCCTTGTAACTCTCTCCATCTCAATAAATCTTGCTAAAGGGAACTCTGAAAATCATTCAGAGGAATTTGTTATTCAGCCACTGCCAATGAATTTGACACCTTATTCATACTGAGAGCAGCTAATAGTGTATCTATGAGAGAATGAATAGGAAAAGTGGTAAGATGGCTAGTGTGGGATCCAAGCTCCAACTATGTTGTTTGACAATCTCCATGAGAGCCATTGGCCATCCCACCAAGCCAGAGAAGGCAGAGGTCTCCAGGGCCTCTTGCTTAGATGTTCTCATCCAAGGAGACCTAGTTAGCGCCCCTTTCCCATAGCTGCTCCTGCCCTGTGAAAGAAGCTTCTCCATGAGATCCACCATCCTCTCTCCATCCCCTGATTAAAGCCGGTTCTTTTCCCCAATGCTTGAGCTAGTTGAGACCGGAGTCCAGAAGATGCAGAAGGAGGAGAAGCCCCATGGGAGAGTCAGGCTGCATCCTGATGAAATTGGGCTCATTGTGGCTGCACCGTGTGAATAGTTGCAAGCAGGAGTTTGGGGGCGTCTCAAACTCCACCAGAGGAAAGAGGGTCTCTCTCTCTCTCTCTCTCTTTCTCTCCAAGGTGGGAAGCCCAGCAGTGCAACCCTTGAAGGCTTCACCTGGGGGTTCACCTCAGTCCTCTCGGGGTGCTTCCAGCCCCGGAAGCCCCAGAAATAAGTCCTACCAAGGACTTTGCTCCAGGCTCCCTGGAAGCGAGCAGAAGTGGGGAGAAGAAAGGTGAATATTCTGACTAAGAGATCCTGAACGTCTCTGGAGATAAATTTCAAGGAACTATAAGGCAATAAAGGCAATCCTCCACTTATGACCACAATTTTTGTTGCTAAGTAAGTTCTGTCTCATTTTACCAACTTTTTTGCCTCGGTTGTGAAGCAAATGAGTGCGGTGTTTAGTTAAATCATGCGGTCGTTAAGCAAGTCTTTCAGGGTCTTTTTATCCGGGCTGATTTGGGTGGGGACCCTGGGTGGACGAGGGGAAGGTCCAGGGAGGAAGGAAGGTTATCTCCCATATTCACTGCAGGACCTTCATGGACAGACAGGTTGCTATCAGGTTCGTTTTCATTCCCAGGCTGCAACTTCCAATTTTGGGGATTGTTTCAGTCTGATGCAGCTGCTGCTTTGGGACTGCCCCCCACTTGCCTCCCCCATTTTAGGGGGTGGGTGGGCCCTTGACTCCCCCCCAAATGGCCCAATGTGCCCCAGAAAAGCGTAGAGGAGACCCAGCCTGAGACCCGGGGGAGGGTTGGCTCTCTGGGAAGGGACCCTGAGCCCACTGAGGGTCTCCATCTGCAGGGAGCCCTTTCAGGAGGGCAGGAAACCTGGGCATGAACTAGCCAGGATTGCTCCTTCTTCTTCTTTTTTAAAAAAAACACAAAACAAATTTTATTAATTTTAAAAAACAATACACCAACAAACAAAATGTAGAATAATAACATAGGACATCTTTTCTAAAGAAAACAAATAGAACATTTTATTTAAAGACAGAATAGTTCCAAATTATCACATTTCCATACCAGCACAGTTTAATATGTATATTCATCTTATCTGTTCAACTTCATATCTTTTCCCAACTTCTCTTTATTTCTCCCTTTCCTCCTATTCAATTATATTTCTTTTGCCTTAAATTGTATATATTCATTACATCCATCTGTCTTATTTAGAATTTCATTATTCTCTTCCAACATTCTTCTAACGTTTTGATAAACGAACAAAACACAAAACATAAATACATAAAACTTCTTTTTGGAAAGCGGCTTACCCCGGGTAACATCTTTTTATACAGACATAAATCAAGTTCATGCTCACTTAATATACTATTTCATATCTTATTTAACATTCTATATTTTCTATATATTTTCTCCCTTCATTCACTCTCTTAATTCTATTTTATTTATTTCATCTCAGTTTAAATAATTATACTTGTATCTTTTGTCCGTTCTCTTTCAATTATCTATTTTTCTTTTCTTTCTAGTACAATATTTCTCCTGTAATCACTGGCTGAATTATGACAACTTTTTATCTTTCCCCTAAATTTAACGCTTAAAATAATACATACTTTCCATGCTGATTCTGCTTAGTACATTCTAAGTATCACATTTTAGAATAATAAAACAAAGAAAAAAAGAGAATTAAGTTTATAAAATAGTAAAGACAATATTCCATAGAAAGTTAAACTCCATTGTTAAATCTTAAACATTTTTATACGTTCTCTTTAATGCATTATTAACTCATATAATATTTCAGTTTTCTAACTCAATTTCAAATACTAATATCTACAATACAATCGTATGTACTTTTGCAGAATCATTTTTTAAATTATTGTTTACCCTTTATCTCTGAAAAAAACCTGTTTTTTAACATCTTGTTTTAAACCTTTATGACTTCTCTTTCCTTTTTCCCTTCCTTTCTTATCAATTCTAGCCTTTTACCCCCCCTTCTCTCAAACTCCACTCTCTTAATTTTCCCTCTCTGTTTTATTTCTCTTTTCTGTTGCTTTCTGACATTGTATCGATTTTTCATCTTATTTTTCCCTTTCTTGGTTGCTTTTTTAAGTTCTGAATTCTCCGTTTTCTTTCCCCCATTTCTCTTTTCTTCTTCAAGTGAGATTGTCTGTCCATTAAAGATGGCTTCTTCTCCTTCCTCCCAGCCTTCTTGTTGTTGTATTTCTTGGTAGGTAGAAATCGCCATTTCTAAAAAGTGAAAAATAGATCCAGAAGAGCCCTTGCCTTCTTGTTCCTCTTCTTTTAGTTTTTGAAATTCCATTTACAATTCTTCAACCGATAGTGCCATTTTTCTTTTCTTTTTTTTCCTTAAGCACAACCCAAATGTTTTTAATCCTTCAAGAAATAGTTCCCAAAAATCCAAAAGTCATAAAGCAATCCAAATCAGAACAAATTGTTTCATTTAGCACTTTCTTCTTTTTGTATTTTTTCTTCCTGGGGTAAAGTTCAATTACACAGTCCCAAAGTAATTTTTAGAAGTCTTATTGTCATTTATTTCTAATCTTGTAAGCTGCAAGCAGTCTCCTTCAATACAATCTTAAAATAAATTCTTTACCTCTTCCCCCCCACTTATAGCAAAAAAAGTTTTAGTTTTTAATTCCAATGTTCAGAAATCTTTTATCCTCTTGGCTTTAAGTTTAAAATTTAATTACCTTCTATGCCCAAGCAGGTTTTTCCGATTTCCATCAGCTATTTCCATAGGGAGGGAGAGTGAGAAAAAATAACTTTCCCTTTCACTTTTCTTCCGCCGCTTTCCAATCTTCTTAGGAAACAATGTATCATTCAAGCAATTAAAATTCCAGGGTTTTTAAAAGTTTGTTGTTGTCCCGGTTCAGCCAAAAAACTTTCACTTTCTCCAACTTCCTCCTGCACAATCTTACCCGGCTGCAGACTTCTTTGTGGCGGCCATTGCTGACCGCCGCTCCACCGCCTAGGGAAAAAGGAGTTTAGCCGGCTGAGGAGGGGGTTTGCGATACCCCCAAGCCCCTGCCCGGATCTCCTCTCTCTTCGGTTGCCTCTACGGGGCAACCATATCCTCCAGATCCAGCTGGATCGGAGGCACTTCGGCAGTGAGCGCAGCAGGAACCATGCACAATCGCGGATTCCTGCCGCCGCCAAAGCCTGCAAACCGGAAGTTTTTTGGATTGCTCCTTCTTTCATCACCACATCTCAGCCTTGTTTCCTTTCAGCAAGAAAAGCATATTTGCTTCCCACAGATGAATTTCCAAATCTGGAGCTCTGAAACTTGGAGCCAAGTCCTTCTTCACGGGCTCATTCCCAGCCCTGCAGAGGAGCGTCTTCCCCCCTATGATGAAGGGAAAGGCAGGGGATATATTTCTTCCTCTCTCTTGGCTCCCCAGGGAGTTTTCCAGCTGCCGCCTTGGAAACCAGTCCAGTGAATGGAAAAATACAAGGAATAACGCAGAATTATGTCCTGTCCTGAGCCAGGAAGCCCTGAATATGGAGAGTTCCTGGCTTGGCCTAAGATTTAGGCCTTGTGTGTCCCTGCATAATTTCAGGCTCTGGCCCTCCTGCTCTCATGGCCGCTTTCCCCCTTGAGAGGTTTCTTTCAAAAGGGGACAGATCAGTCCTGCAAGACTCATTTCAGTCCATTTCCAGGTGGACAATTTCAAATAAATCCTCATTTTAATCCCTTTTGACCCAGGCAGCTTCATGCACGCACCCAAAATCCAAGGCCTGTCTTCTCTGGTATTAGAAATCCCTCTTAAATTCTAAGATTCCTTCCCTCCCTCCTCTCATCAAAGCCACTGCTTAAAAGTGGGGAGGGATCCAATGTCCAGAACAGAACCGGGTGGCCAAATTCAGGAGTTGAGGGGGGTTGTTTCCAGTGGAGGAAACCTCCTTGCGGGCATCTTGTTAGCCAGCTTGATCAGAACCGCTGGTGCCTATTGCCCTTCATCCCACACTTGCCAATGAAGATGACTGGCATTCCTCCATAAGACCTTTGTCACCTGGAAAGCATCCACCCACCCCAAGAAAGCAACCTTGGGGGGGGGGATATCTAAGGTGACACTTTCTGAGTGGCACTTCCTGAATCCAAGACTGAGCTCTTCCCTCCTTGAATCACCTGCCATGAGCCCAGTTCTCCAGGGGTC
>NW_028263179.1:0-26367 GCF_049901735.1 Notechis scutatus
TCTTTCAGGTTATGGGGTCTTTGTGCAACCCTGCTGGTTCCTTCTGGGATCCTCCTTCCCTTCCCTTCTTTCCCCATTCTTTTTCCTTCCCTTTCCTTTCCTTTCCGTACCTTCTTTCCCTTTCCTTTCCTATTCCTTTTCCTCCTCCCTTCCTCATCTATTGACTTCACTTCCTTCCCATCTTCCTTTTCTGCTTCTTCCTTTTCCTTTCCTCCTCCTATTTATTTCCTTCCATTCTAATCCTGCCTTCAAAAGAAAAGCTCCATGGGTGACTTCGAACTATCCTCAGGGGCGTCTCAGTTGCCATGGAAAGACAAGGGGGAGAGACCCGTCCACCTCCTTTGGGGGTCTCTCTGACCCTCCCCCCAATTTCTTCCCGTCTGCTGGGACTCGTGGGACCCTGAGCGGGTTTCTCTCCATCCAGACCGTTCCAGGCATCCTGGCTGGGCCTGTCGGTCAGCAGAGGAGCCACTTTCTCTCTGGCCCCAAGTGGGCCCCCTCCCATCAGACTCGGGGAAGGAGGGAGGGGCAGGAAAGACAGGGCTCAGGGGGAGGAAAGTCTGAGGAACTGGGTGGTGGGGGGACTCATGGACCCTGTTCTGTCTTTAAATTGCTGGCTGAATATAAAGACAGTCAGGCAAACTCTACAAAGGCTTCCATACAAAGTTTCTTTATTGAATCACAAGGCATCCTCAAGGTATAACTCACAGTTATGTCGAGATTCATCTAATGTCCAAATCTTTGCATAGCTGACTTCATAGTGTGAAAGTATAGTGATCTTCATCCCGTAATGATGGAGCAAAGGGTGAGACTCCAACACGCTGCTGGGGTCCAAGCAAGAGTAAAGGCAACTCCCCAACCCAACCAAGGGTCAATTCAGTGACCAATCAGGATTACAGATGGGACCACATGACATGAACTACATTTCCCATGAGACATTCCCTTAAGGGGACAGCTCCCAATTCCCAATTAACTATATACTGTCTGGACAGTACAGGCCAGTTGCTTTTGTGGTGTGGAGACAATAACTTGGTCCTCAACACCAATAAGACCAAGGAGCTGCTGTATAGTGCGGTCTTGGTGTGGTGTCATGGGTGCAGTTTCGGTTCAATGTGAAGGATGTTTGTGTTTATTTTCATGGTTATGATGTGCACTGAAGATTTCGTTGAACAAGGTACAATGACGTTAAACTAAACCACTGTCCCTTTTCCCTTCCCCTGCAGAGGGGAGAGAAGGGCGGCCTGGAGGGGCCTTTCCTGCCCCCAGAAGCCCCTCCTGCTCCTGGGAAGCTCCCCCTCCCTGAGCCACCCCCGTCCTGGTTCCTGCCCCTCCATGAGGGGGACTTCGCCCTGGGAGCCCCCCACTTGGCTCCTCTCTCTTGGGGGACAATGGAGGCCCAGGAGGAGAGACCAGGGTCCTTGTCCAGGTGCTGGGGGAGTCGCAGCACTTTGGGTGGGGGCTCCATTATGGTTGTCAGTTGAGGACCCTCTAGAGCAGGGGTGTCAAACTCAAATTCATCGGGGGCCGCATCAGCAGTTTGGTCCCCATCAAAGGGCCGGTTGTATCTGTAGGTCTATGTGTCCACTCTTTATTATCATAAATTAATGTCACTGCATTCAATTATTACTGTTTTTGTAATAATGTAAGTAATAACTAGCTCTGAAAGCAGAAACATAGTCAGAATAATGACAAGTAGATATTCAAATGTACAATTATTGTACAATGTATTGAAAAATGTTTTTTGGTAACAAACATTATTTTTTTTTTAAACATACAAATATTGCCAAACACTGTTTATTAAACATATGGAAAACACAAGGCATTACCTTTTTTTTAACTTTACTGACTAGATGGCTGACATCGTTTTCCTAAGGTCAGTCCATCGATGTTTGGCGTTAGGTCTTGTGCTGTAGCAATCCGCAAAACAGCATGGAGGTTATCATCAGTGATGCGTGATCTGAGCTTGGTCTTGTTCAGATTCATGACTGAAAACATCTGTTCACATAGATAAGTGCTCCCAAACATGGACAGAACACGTGCAGCTTGAAGTCGGAGCTGTGGCATCAAAGCAGGGGGAGGAGACGGTAAAAGTCGTCGACTGTCGCATCCTGGAACTTCGCTTTCAGGCTGCTGTTGGACTGCCCCCTTTTATAGTGCCCAGCCATCTGCCCCCTCCATTTACTTTACTTACCTTTTACTTCTTTCTTTCTTTTACTTCTTTCTTCTTGCTCCTCTCCGCGGCGTCCGCGCGCTCCTCTGATCCCTGGAGATGTCGGGCGGACGTCACGTGATGACGTCACGTCCGACACCCAGGGAGCAGTGCGGGGCAGGAAGAAGTCGGGCCAGGTCCCGGAAGGTAAGTAAATTTTTTTTTTTTTTTTAACTTGAGCCATTTTTAAAATGAATTTACTCCGTGCAGGCACGGAGTAAATTCATTGAAAAAAAAAAGGGGGAGGCTGCAAGGCTGGCGGCGGCACCGCGGGCCATCAGACGAGGTCTGGCGGGCCGGATTTGGCCCGCGGGCCTTGTGTTTGACACCCCTGCTCTAGAGGCTCATTTGGAGGCCTCCTTCCCAAATGGGGCAGCCACATTGAACACAAAGACCCACAATGGCGACCAGAGGCCCAGAGTGCGACTGTGACGAAGCGAGGCAGGTGGGGCCTCCTGGGACTTTGCCGCCTTCCTTACCTCGGCTGGGTCCCCACTTGGATCCCCCAGAGAGAGAGAGACACACACGCACACACACACACACACACACACACACGGAGTGTGGCTGTTGGGGGGGCTGTGCAGGGTCCCTCTTGCCTGGGAGATCCCCTCCATTCCAGCCTGGGAGCCAAGGAAGGAAGGGGGGGTGGAAGGGCTGGATCCTCTCCCTCTGCAGCCCTTTCGCCAGCCCTGAACCGGGAGGAGGGAAGGGATCTGGGCCAAGCAAAGGGGAAGGGAGGCCTTTGCTCCATCCGGTCTTGGCCCCAGGAGAGGCGGGCAGGGAGGCCTGGGACAGGCGGGGGGCCTGAGCAGCTCTGCTCCCCAGGAAGGAGCCTCCTTCTTCAGCTGGGCAAAGGCCTCCCCTCCACCACCCCAAACCCAGCTGTCTCCAGGGACAGGGGGGCCGGGAAGGGATCCAAGTGGGACCCCCAGCCCCCCCACCTGAACCTCGGGGCCCTCCTGGTCCAGCCACAGAGGGTGGGGGAGGCAGCCCCCGTTTCCCAGGGTCCCTCATGGCAGCTCCCTCCCTGAAGTGGGGGGCTGGGGAGCCCCAGACTGGCGCTTCCTCCTTCCTGGGGGCTGCTTCTCCTGAGGCTGGGCCTGAGTCCTCCCCAGGCCCCTTTCCCAGAAGGATGGGGGGGCTTCCCCTCCCTCTGCTGCTCTGCAACCCCCCCTTTCCCTCCCGGGGCTGGCATGGTGTCTGTGGGGAGAGCAGGGAGCCCCCTTCAGCCCCCCCTCCAGACAGGGAGAAGCTCCCCTTGTGGTCCAGGGGGATCCTTTCCTCTCTCCAGCCGATCGCAGTCATCTGGGATCTCTTTAGGGGAAAAACACCTGCAGATTCAAGGGAGTTTTGGGGATGCAGCTGCCCCCCCCAGATAAGCCGCCTTCCACCAGTCAGTCCTGGCTGGGCTGGTTCTTCCTCTGCTTTGCAAAGGGGGGTTTCCCTCCTTTCTCTTGGCCGGAAAGGGTCCACATTCTTGGGCCTCTGCCCATCTGCTCCGTCCCTTTGGGCAGCTCCTGCTCTCCTCCTCCTCCTTCCGGGGTCCCTGGCTGAGAGGGGCGTCCCAAGTGCCTGGGATCCGGCCCCTCCAGGCTGGCTCTTCAGGGCCACGGAAGCCTCCCTCACATGGCCCCGGGGGTGGAGGGGGCCTTGCCAGGGTTCCCGGCCTTGGAGCTGGGCAGAAACGGCCCTTCCCAGCCCTCTCCCACCCTCTGGGCCTCCCACCTACGGAGGGGAGGGGGATCCAGGCTGAGTCTCGGACTGGACTCACCCACCAGCCTCACAGTCCAGCTGAAGGGCCGGAAAGGGCCAGGCAGGCAGATGGACACACACACACACACACACACAAACAGAATGGGGGGGGGGGAGGCTGGTGTCCCTCACTCCCAAAACGCCCCCCTCCCAGTCTGTGCATGGGACCCCCAGCAATGCTGCCACCAGCTGCTCCCCTGCAGGGAAGTCCTGGATTGTCTGGGGGAGGGGAGGAGAGGACAGTGGCCACCCCCTCCTTTGCTTGGCATTTGTGGGGAGACCCCTAAAGGCGAGATTCCTTCCCGGGCCTCCCAAAGAGCATCCAAACGTTCCTGGCATCAAGTGGGAAAGAAGCCTAAAAGGAAAGAAACTCCTGCACTGGCTGCGATTGGGGCTCGGAGGGGATAGGAACCCCCCCTCCTTGCGAGCCCCCCGCCCCGCTCCAGCCTGCCCTCTGGTGGGACCCCCTTCCTGGGGAGGCTCCTCCCTGCCAGACCCTCTTGCAGCCTCTTGGACCCGGGGGAGGCTGGGGGGGGGCGCATATCTAGGTGCAAAGGGCGGGGGGGACACAATGTACCCGGGAAGAAGCCCTCCCCCCCTCTTCCCCCCCCCCCCCCGGGACTTTCCATCAGGCTGGGGAGCGAGAGAAGCAGAGGCGCGCAAGAGGCAGACGCGCATGCTCAGTCCCTTTCTTGAGGCTCGCAGGCCGCCTGCGGAGGATGCCCCCCTGGTGGTCCCGGCCAGCCACGGCAGCTCCCCTTGCGAGAGGGAGGCAGGAGAGGGACGCGCCTTTGCGCCCCAATCCCAGCGGCCTTGAGACCAGACGGGTGCGGGGAGGGGATGATGGGACACGGAGGAGCTCAGCCCTCGAGAAAGGCCCAGGGACGCCCTGTAGTAGTACTTCATGGGTGATAGAGAGTTCGTATCTCTCATCTCCGCCTGCCAGAGCAGAGTGCAGCGCAAGGGTTAAGACCAGAGAGTCGTGACATCCTAGAGCGGAAAGGAGGATCCGCTTCCTTCCGCGTGGAATTCTCTCCTCCCCCCCGGAACATAAATTACTGCGGGCAAGGTCCTCTCGCGCATGCTCTGTTCGCCCTCTGAAGCCGCACAGGATCGGAGGCTTCAGGATGGGCGGGGGGTCGCAGGAGGCAATCCGGCTTTGCTTTCCTCTCCCCCCACTTGGCCCCTCCCTTTGCTCCGCCTTGGACTGCTGGGGGGGCGCTGGGGGACTTGGCGTGCAGGCACCGCCGGGGGACCTTATGGGGGGGCTGCGGGGAGGCGCCAGGGGGCCTTTCTGGGTCCCCCCTTTGGCAGAGCGGGGGTGGGGTGAGGAGAGACTCCTGGCTGCCCCTCCCCGTGGGAAAAGAGCGGTGGATTCTCCCACGGGGGGGGGAGTCTGGGAGGGAGTGATGGGTTCTGTGGTCCAGGATCTCCGGGGGAGGCTGGAGTTCTGGGCTGAGGCCACTGTTGCTCCTCCAGGGCCGCCTCCCCCTCCTGGCCCGGGAGCCAAGGAATCCTCTGCGGCCCTTTGGCCAGCCCTGAGCCGGGAGAACGGAAGGGGAAGGGAGGCCTTTGCTCCGTCCGGTCTCCGCCCCAGGACACGCGGGGGGGCCTGAGCAGCTTTGCTCCCCAGGAAGGAGCCTCCTTCCACCGCCCCAAACGCAGCTCCCGTCTCCAGGAACAGGAGGGCCGGGAAGGGCTCCAAGTGGGACCCCCAGCCCCCCCACCTGAACCTCAGGGGCCCCTCCTGCTCCGGCCACAGAGGGCGGGGGAGGCAGCTGCCGTTTCCCAGGGTCCCTCCTGGCAGCCCCCCTCCCTGAAGTGGGGGGGGGGCAGAGTGGCGCTTCCTCCTTGGGGGTTGCTTCTCCTGAGGCTGGGCCACAGCCCCCCCCAGGCCCCTTTCCCAGTGGGACTCTCCCCCCTCTGCTGCCCTGCGACCCCCCCTTTCCCCCCCCTTGGGCTGGCAGGGCGTCTATGGGGCTGCAGGGAGGAAAGAGGCTCCTGGGGGGAGAGCAGGGACCCCCCTTCAGCCTCCCCTCCAGACAGGGAGAAGCTTCCCTGGGGGTCGAGGGGATCCTTTTGCAGCCAATCGCAGCGATCTGGGATCTCTACGGGGAGAAAACACCTCCAGATTAAAGGGCATTTTTGAAGGTGCAGCTGCCCCTCTTCCCACCCCAACATAAGCCCCCTTCCACCAAAGCCCCCCCCAATTGCAGGCTGCAGGGACCCCCTTCTTAGGGCGGCTCCTCCCTGCCAGACCCTCTTGCAGCGGCTGGGGGGGCGGGGTTTGAAGCCTTCGCCCTTCCCATCAGGCTGGGCATGGAGAGAAGCAGAGGCAGGCAAGAGGCAGACGCGGCGTTGAGGCCTGACGGGAGCGGGGAGTGGATGATGGGCCGCAAAGGAGCGTCTCGGGGCTGGAGAAAGGGGCAACGCCAAGGGTTGGTTTATGTGTTCTGTAGTCCGCGTCATCTGCGCCTGACTGATCGAGGTGCAGCGCAAGGGTTAAGGCCAGAGAGCTGCGAGGTCCTAGAGCGGAAAGGAATGCCTACTTCCGGCCTTCCTTGGAAAAGAGCCTCACAGGTGGAATCGTCTCTCCCTCCAGCTGCTACGGGCAACGTTCGCTCGCGCATGCGCCCTTCTTCCTCTGAAACTGCTGCTCCCGGCTTTCTGCTCCCAATGCTGCGAGGCTTCCCGGGGCGGGAAGGAGGGGGGCCTCTCCGCGGGGAGGGGTCGCGCGATGGGAATCGGGTCTGCTCTGCATCCCTGCGGGGAGGCGGGGCCAGGATTGGGCTCCTCCCCTTTCCCCGCCTTGAACTGCTCGGGTGGGGAGCCTGGAGCGATGGTGGGACTTTGTGCGCAGGCAGGGCTGGGTCTTTTTTTGGGGGGGGGTCCTAGAGGCTGCTGGGGGGGAACCAAAGGGCCTTTCGGGGTTCCCCCCTTGGGCGGGGGGGGAGGAGTGTGGAAGGCGGTGGGAAAAGGGCCTGGGTGCCCCTCCCCGTGGGAAAGGAGCGGCGGATTTTCCCACGCCTGGCAAGATTCCACCCTGGGGGGAGGGAGAAATCCTGGGATGTATAGAATATATACTGTCTGTATAGACTCTATAGGATGGGTAGAATGTCTATTGGAGGTTGGACTTCTCTCTCTCTCTCTCTCTCTCTCTCTCTCTCACACACACACACACACACACACACACACTTGTGACTGTATGATTTTAACTTTGTTGCTTGTATCCTAATGATTTTTTGACTGTTTCCTAAGTATGATTTGATTGCTTATTGTTTCCTATGATTATCATTAAGTGTTGTACCTGATGATGCTTGATGAATGTATCTTTTTTTTTATGGACACTGAGAGCATTTGCACCAAGACAGATTCCTTGTGTGTCCAATCACACTTGGCCAATGAAGCATTCATACACACACACACACACACACTCACCACAAATTGAGCAGTCCAACTTTAATGCTAACCAACCTAGCTGGGCTGCCCAGCGGCCTCCCTCTTCTGCCTCTGCAGGGACCCCAAAGGTGGTTTGCCCAGCCATCGCCCCAATGGGAAGAAACCAGGAGAAACTTTCAGCCCTTGAATTGTAAGGAAGCAGAGATGGAAAAGGGGCTTCTTTGGGGCTCCATTTGCCCCCAGCCCTTCTTTTCCCCAGGGGAGCAAACTTTGCTGGGAAGGGATCCAGGCAGCCCTGATCTTTAAGGAGGAGAGAAGTTCAAAGTTCTCAAATTGTTCAATGAAACTTTTTGCCTGAAGCCAAGTTCTCCAGCAGGGAAAGTTTCCATCATCCGGGTCAGGGAGAGAAGAGAGAAGCTGCCACAGACTCCCTGTCTCTGCCCAGAGTCTCCCGGGAGGATTCGGCCACAGAGCAGAGCTGAAACTTTGATCATAATTCTCCCTCTCAGGAGGGATCCCTGGATAAGTCAGCTGGTTCTTGCACTCAGAGTTGGTTGGGCCTTTCTCTGCAGGGAAATGAAAGGGAAATAATCCCTATGTGGTTCATAATGACGGAGGCAGAGATTGAATTAAATCCGTCATCTGGAATTGAGAGGTTTGGGAGCTTCATTCTTGAAATTGGCCCCAGAGGGAATACACGGCACCTGTGGATGAAGACAAAAAAAATAAGTGTGACATTTGTTGGAATCGTGGTTAAAGAGACAATCCCGGGAGACAGTTAATGTCTGAGCATGTCACAGGTGTGAAATTGAAGCAACATTTTCTTTATTTGGAAAACAGATGCTCAGTGACACCTTCACAAAGGGGTTGATGTAACAGTGTGGCCAGATTCCAAGAATAAAATGAACTTTAATGAAAAACTAGTTATCAGAACTTTGCATAGTTGAAAAAAATCACACCCAAAAACAAACACATGCACAGAGAGAGAGAAGTCAGAGACAACCAAGTGAAAAGAGATGGAGGAATCAAGGCAGCCTCTCACCCCATGTGGGGAAGGGAGGGAGGGAAGGGGAGCTCAGGAGCTTCGTGTTGCAGATGGAAAACAGACATGCAAAATCCTCTTTCAACCTCCTTCTTTGAGACCTGGGGATGCAGAAACCCATATCCCATGTTCCCCTGCCTCCCTTTCTTTTGTTTTAATAATTTTTTTATTTTTGTATTTTAAAAAAACATCTCTTTTGGTGAACAGTGTGGTTCCAGGTTTTTACATTTCAATACAAAATGACCATAGTTACATATTCATCTTTCATGTTCAATTTCATATCGTATTATTACTTATTCCATTTTCCTTTAAATATTCTCAAATATTCTTATATTCATTACACTTATCCAATTCCAATTCATATCATAACTTATTTCATTTTTCTTTAAATATTCTCATATCTTGTTTTACAGTATTATCTAAGGTTCTTATTTCATTTCTATTTTCAGTACATATATTTACTTTTATCTGTCACATTTGCAATTTCATCACATACTATTATTCCATTCATTGTTCAATAGGTTCCATCCTAATTCTAATAATCCAGGTGTCCCCTTTAATTGCCAATCCGAGCTTGCCATCCCTTTGCCTTATACACTCCCCCAATTTATTCCCTTTAAATCATTATAAAGTTTTACCATAGTATAGTCATTTTTTAATTATCACATTCTACATTAATAACAATCTAACTACTACATATCACACATGTATTTATGTGTGTGTGTGTGTCAAATTCCGCATGGTATTTTTTTTCTCAATTACATTCTAAATTATCTATTTCAAAAATATTTATTCAATTAATTTTAGAAACTGATAATAGTCTTTCCATTACAATTCTCATCTCATTTTAACTTTATTCACTGCTTTATTAAATATAAATGAATATTCTTACAGTAAATTCCCATTTCCATATCTATTTCAATTAAATCTATGTCTGGTTTAACAATAATCCTTAAAAGAAAAATATCAGTTCCATTCTTTTCCATTTTTAAATCTATGTTCTTATATATCACGACATGTTACCTTGCAGAATCCCCCTTCCTGTTCTTCTTCTACCCATTGTCTCTCATTCTCCTGACTATATAATTTTTTTCATTGTTGTTTGCTTTCTACTTCCCATCATTTTCTGGTCCTTTCTCTTAATTCCCCCTTTTTCCTTTATAATTTCTCTCCATTTCTTATTCCAATTATTTATTTTATCCCCCTCCCTCTCTTGATTTCTCCTCTGTAATTCCGTCTTCTGCTGTTTCCTTTTCCTTTGTTTAATTTTCCAAACAATTCCCCCTTTAATTATCACATTAAACCTCACATTTTTAACTTTAATTCTTTTTTTCCTGTTTTAATGTTGTTCCACTTGTTCTTTAGGGCTGGTTTCCTCTTTATTTCACTCCTCCCCCTCTGTTTCTCTTTGTTCTTCTTTAATCTGCATTACCATTTCTAATTTTTGTAGTATAATGCTGTACATTTCCAAGCTTTCTTTCATCATTTCCTTCCTATTTTGTTGTTCCAATTTTATTTCCACACACATTTCTCCCATTTTGTACACTACTTCTTCTTTTATTTTCCTTTCTTTAATATTTATGTCCAATCCAATTGTCTAGTAGTTTATTGCAACCAGGGTCCTTTATATTAAATTTCAACAGTCAGTGTCCATAAATCTTTGTTTCCAGCTTCCTTCTGTTGATTTCTTTTCCAACTTTTTCCCAAAGTCACCAAATAATCCCAGGGCAATTTCTTCATGTATCTTTTTTCCCTTGTAATATTCTAGTATTTCACTTTTCAGGGTTTTTATTTTATTATAATGGAATTCCTTTTGTTTCCTTTCAAATTCCAATTTTAAAAAGACTTTTCAAAGAGTCACTGAAATTTTCCCTTTGCCATTAAGTGGCGGGCTCAGTTCTGTTTCCACGTTCCACCCTTTCTTTTCCCTTTTTCCCTTTTTAAACTTTCATTAATTTCATTAATTCCAGTTATTAGCTATTCTTTCTTTCTAACACGTTCAACTTCAGCGTTTAATTATGCCTATTTAGTGCCAAAATCCAAATAGTTCCCCTGCCTCTTTTTCCGATGTAGAGGCCAGGCAAGTCCTGGGAAGAGGGAAGCCCAAGTCCCATGTTCCACTGCCACTTTTTTTTCATACATGGGGCACTCAGGGGAAAGCAAAGCCCAGATCCATAGAGAGGGCTAGGAAAGAGGAAGGGATTTGAGGGAGGCCCCCATTTCTGGGAAGAGACTAACCTGATTTATGAGTCCCTGGTTGAATGCTGGGGGACGTAGCCCGGGGTTTCTCCAGCCTCACTTGGGCTCCGTGTCTTTCCAGGAGAAGCTCCTGTCAGAAAGAAGCCAAGCAGGACTTCCTGTTTGCGAGGCTTCGGCGGCGGCAGGGTTCCGCGATTCAGCGCGATCCCTGCCGGGCTCATCGACTAGGTTCCCCGATCCACTTGGATTTGGGGGATATAGCTGCCCTGTAGGGGCTGCTGAAGACAGGGGATCTGGAAAGGGGTAGGGGTGTCGCAGACCCCTCCCCAGCCAGCTAAACCCCTTTTCCCTAGGTGGAGGGAGCGGCGGTCAGCAATGGCCGCCTCAAAGAAACCTGCAGACGGATAAGAATGTGCAGGAGGAAGAGAATCGGAGAATCGTGAGAGTTGCCTATGGTCCGGGATAAAGTTGCTAAGCAAGGAACCTCCGGGGATCGGAGAACTGTTGGAGAAGTTGCTACATTGTTTCCAGAGAGAGTTACAAGCCGCGGATAGAACTCTTAAAGGGAAAGTTTTTTTTTTTTTCTTTTCACTCTCCTTCCTAACGTGACAGCTGTGGAACAGTAAGAGAAATCTGAAAATCCAGGTAATTAAACACTGAAGAGATAAGGATTTCTGAATGATTTTTTTCTTTCTTAAAAAAAAAAACTTTTAAAAATTTTTCTTTTTTTATGCTGTGAGTGGGAAGGGAGAGTGAAAGCTGGACTATAATTTGGAAATGAGGAGTATGCCTGGAATTTTAAGGAGATATAAATATTAACAAGGCTTCTGAAGATATATATTAAATGCAACTTTGTGATCCAATTTTAACACCAGAAAGAGAAATTGAGGAAGGAGAAGGTGCCTAAAGAAATGATCTACTTGGACTGCTTGGTGATTTTATTACTTTTGAAAATTATCTTTGATTAAAAACATCTGGGTGGTTGTTTGGGAAAACTTTTTCTCTTCACAATGACATCATTTGTGGATGATTTGGAACTTTTACGTCAAAAAATTCAAGAGGAAAAGCGAGAAGGGAAGGATGTTTTTGATACTCTGTGTCAGTATTTAGAAATGGCGGTTTATGCTTACGTGGAAGGGATTGAATACCAAGAAGATTTGGAGGAAGAAGAAGCCATCTTGGAGGAACAAGTCACTTTGGCTGGGCAAAGAAAGGAGAAGGAGAAAAAGGAAAAAGAGACTTTAAGATCTGTAAAAGCAATCCAAAAAAAAGAAAAATAAGATGAAAAGGAGGTATTATGTTAGAAAACTGCAGAGGGGAGGAAGCTGGAGAGGAAGAGAGGTGGAGAGACGAAGGGGTAATGAGGACAGAGAGAAGAACAAGCAAGGGAGAAAAGGGATGAGAGGCCTCAGTAGTAGAGAGCAAGAAACAAATCTTTTTTAGAGACAATGGGTAATCTTATTGATGAAGGGATTCTAAAGGTACACAAGATTGTTTTTTATATTTGTACTTAGAAATAACTTTTAGAAGGTTGGAAATAAAGTGTAATTTAAAATGTGGTAAAATATTCAATATAACTTAGTGAAATTGGTGTTAAGGAAAGGGGAACATTTTATGAAATAAAGATTGGAGATATGATGTGGGGGGGGGGAATAACTGTGGAAAATATAACTATTATTAAAAATATATAATATTAAATTGAATGGATAAAATGGTTAAGGTATAAAAGAATGTTGGGGAGAGGAGGAGAAGGAGGATTACCTTAATGAAATAATGATTTAAAATATGTGATGTGGGGGAGAATAATTGGAAAGTAGGTCCTCCCACAAATGTATGTTAATTAATTGAAAAGCAATGTGCTAAGTTTTTTATGTTATAAAAGAATATGAATATTAATGAATAGATTAGTTCTGGTAGTGATAATATTGTATAATTTTTGAATGTACCAAGCAGGATCCCAATGTAAGTTAGGTGTTTTATATTAAATATTATAAATGTAGAGGAAAGAGGTAAAGGCGTTATACTCCAATTAGTGGACAGGAGAAGTTTTATTTTTTATTTTAAGGAAGAAAGCAAATGGATAGCTGGAAATAAACAGACAAAGAATAATAAATATTATGATTTGAACTGAGATGAGATGAATAAAATAAAATTAAGAGAATTTAAGAGAGAAAAGAAACTATATATAAAAGTGAAGATGGTAATAAGATATGAATGATATATAAAATGAATATGAATTTGAAGTTGTGTCTGTATAAAGAGTTTTGACCCGGGATTGAGCAACCTTCAGAAAAGATGATTTTTTATTTTTTTTATGTTATGTCTTATGTTATATGTATTTGTGTTTGTTTTTAAAATTAATAAAACTTGTTTTAAAAAAAAAAGAAAGAAAGAAGCCAAGCAGGGCCGGGTCTTCAGAGGGGAATCCGGGGTTACCTGGGAGGGAGAGTGGGAGAGGGAGGGAGGGAGACACAGAGAAAGAAAGAAAACATATTCAGCAACCTGTGAGTTAGCCAAGTCTTGGTGCAGGGCTTTAACTCCTCACCTCAGGGAAAAAGGTAGACCAGCATTTTCCAAACTTGGAACTTGAAGATGAAGGGACTTTAATTCCGAGAATTCCCTGCCCAGCATGATGAAGCCCATGCATTATTGGGTGGGGAACTCTGGGGGTTGAAGTCCATTCCTCTTCAAGTTTGAAAAACACTCATGCAGACCAACCTCTCTCCACGCGTTGCCTCCATTTTGAGAAACAGCAGAGACCCCTGAAGAGACCCTCAGTCATTGGCCGGCTTGCAGAATGCAGAAAACGTGGTTTCTTATGGCCACCAGAAGTGAAACATGCCACCGTGAATTGGACTGACCCTCAATATCCCCTAAAGACCCGGATCGTGGTTTGGGAGCCATCCCAGCTGGTTCTGAGGCCACCCTGAGCCGCCCTGGAGCCAAGCCTGGGACGCCCTGCGAATCCGGCCCCTTCCTGGCCCTTCAGGCTCAGGCAGAGTCGCCCAAGCTCCCCGGATCCTGATTGAGGCTCTCCGGCTGCAAACCTCCTCCTCCTCCTCCGTGGCCGCTGCTCTCTGGCTGGGACCCCTGAGCCCCCTGGCTCCTCCCTGGGGGACGGAAGAGCCTCCGCTGGGCCTCCCTTTGGGCCTCTGCTCAGGGCACGGCTGGGGCTGAGGACGATGGTGGCTGGAGTCCAGGCCTTTGGGAGGCCCGCATGGGTACCCACTCGATCTGGGCAGGATAGAGATCCACCCAGAGGACCTGGGAAAAACCCTTGGGAAGCAGCCCCTCCCTCCTTCCTTCCTCCCAACGCCTGGCAGGAGGGAGAGAGAGAGGAAGCCGACCCAGAGAGGGTCACAGCCACGTTCTCCCTTTTTTTCTCGGTCTTGGGATTCGCCCCCAGCCTTTCTGCCCTGGGGAGCAGCAGCCCCAGTATCCTCAGGCCTGGCCTCACTGGGAATACTGGAAACCAGCATCCAGAACCATGTCTGTGGCTCCAAGCAGGAGAAAGAGCATCAAAGTCACCAGTTGATCCTCTGAACACCCAAATCTCTATCCAGGTTTGTCCAGACATTGGGGGGGATCACTGACACCCCCCTCCACCCCTAAAGCTGCCTCTCTGTCCCATTCCCATTGTCCCAACTTTTTTCCCTGAATGCCAAACTCTGATCTGGTTCACACATTCCGCCAACACCCGTTCGCTCAGCCTTAGTTTACTCCAAGTGTTGCAGCTGCTGAAAACCCCCAAGGAGCCAGAAATGGATCCTAGGAAAAGCTCGCATTCCTGTGTGCAGACAGGCTGAGTTGACCCTCCCCACATAGTTGATCTGTGGCAAATCTAGGTGATTCCACATAACGCCCTTAACCCAGGTTGATGGAAGAGAACTGCAATGTTGGCAATAGGTGCCAGGCCAAAACACATAAACCAGATGGTGGCATAGCGTGATGACCTGCTTCACGCATGAACACAGGACGGGGGAAGGTTCCCACCTGCCAGAATGCATGAAATGGAGTCAACCTATTTCAAAACTCCGTCCATATTTTCAGGGGCTCCAAGGACGAGACCCCCGCCCCTTAGAGGCTCCTTTGTGGGAAGGGAAGGGAGAAGGAAGCCGCTTTGAGACTGGTTCCCTCTAAAGCCCACCTCCTCTGCACCCCCAGGAAAGACTCAGGACCGGCTGTGGGCAAAGCCCGGCTGAGATGCACCCAGCTTGCTAAAACTGCTGCAGAAATGCCTGGAAACACCTGGATGCCCCCAGCAACAGCCGAGAACTTGTCCCACTCAAGGCAGCCCAGGAAAGAGGGTTCCTTCCTTCCCAAAGCAGGTGAAAGAGGACTCAAACTCCCATGATGCTCAAAGGAGTTGGGCTCACTCAGCTCAATGGATCTGAGCCCCTGAAGCCACCTGGAGGGACCTTCACCCAATCCCCTTGCAGGGACTCTGCCTGGGGTCCTGCAACGGGGACTGAGGGGCCCCACCAGTGCTGGGCTTGGCTGGAGGGCCAGGTCCAATCCTGAGCCCCCAAAAGGCAGCGGAAGCCCCGTGAATCTCCCAAGAGACTCTCCTCCGGCCTCGGCCCTTCCTTCTGGCCTGGACCAAGCTGGGTCGGCTCCACACAACCCCTGACCCCTGCAGGAACAGCAGCCCCCACCTGCCAGGTGCAAAGCTGGCACACCAGACTCGGATCCTTGCAAGAGATGCAACCTGGGGACCCTCACCCCCTTCACTCCCCACCTGCCCTGGGCCCCCATGGGGCAGATCCCCCCACCTGCCCTGCAAGGCCCGAGGGAGCCCTCTCCACGGGGCGCCCCACTTCCCAAGGCAGGAGGAGGAAGAAGCCCCTGGCTGTCCCCGGGGGAAATTGGCAGCAGGGGCCCAGGCTGACCTCCCCTCCCCCCTGGACCCCACCAGCCCCACCTGGCCTGCAGGTGCCCAAGGCTCACCTTGGAGCTCTACCTGTCCCCCACCTGTGATGTCAGAGCCGTTCTCCCTCCCAGCCAATCCCAAGGAGGGCCCCTCCCTCAGAGGCGGGCTTTCTGACAGCACCTCAGCTGCCCAGACTAGATTGGGGGGGGCTCCCCCTGCCTCCCTCTTCCCCAGCCCCCCTCCCTCCCTGCCCTCACTAGGGAGGGGGTGGACCCCCTGCAGACCCTACCCCCCCCCGGCCCTGCAGGACCCCTCCATGTCCCCTCCTTACAGCAAAGCTGACAAAGCCCCCTGCCAAACCCTCTCCGAATCCAGCCCGTTGGAGGCCGCTTGACCGGCAAGGAGGAAGCCAGGCCCAGAGAGGCCCCTCAGCCTCGGCCAGATGGTTGGGAAGGTGGTCTGGAAGCCCCCAGGGGAGGCCGGCCCAGATATCTTGGCCAGGCTGCTCAGAAGCCATTGCCATTGCCTCTTTCCCAGGGCTCCGAGAGAGCGGCTGGCCCAGAGCCTCCTAGCTGGCTTGGTGCCCCAGGCAGGACTGGAACTCAGCCGTCCCCCCGGATTGAAGCCCCACTCACCCAACCGACACCTCTAGCATCCATATGACCCTCCGAACCCGGTCTCTTCCCCAGGGGCCACATTCACACATGTACCTCTTAACCATGGTTTGTTTCCTGAGGTTGAACCTGTTGGCCAAGAAGTCAGTGGATGATGGAGACTCGGAAGGAGATGAATTCCTGGAAGAGAAGCTGAACAAGTGGAGATACACAGGCCGGCCTCGACTTACAACCATTCATTTAGTGACCGATTCAAGTTACAACTGCACTGAGAAATGGGACTTAGGACCATTTTTCACAGTTAATGACCCTTGCAGCATCAAATGCAGAGATCAGAATTCAGGTGCTTGGCCACAATTTCATGTTTATGACCGTCATGGCTGCGTCTCAAGTCACGTGGTCCCATTTTGCGACCTTCTGACAAGCAAAGTCAGATTCACTTAACAACCGGGTTCTTAACTTATTAACTGCAATGATTCACTTAATGACTGTGGCAGGAAAGGTCATAAAAAGGGGCAAAACTCACTTGGCAGATGTCTCCCTTAACGACAGAAATGTTCGGCTCAGTTGTGGTCATAAGTCAAGGACTCCCTGTGTTGGGTACCCTTTTCTTCTGGCGAGGACCCCGTTCACACAACACGCTTGACCAGGCCGGGGTCCTCGCAGCCCTCCAGAGAGAAGCCAGAGGTCCACGTGGAGCCTCCTCAGGGCCTGTGAGAAACCCTGGATGACCACAGCCCCCCTCCTCCCCTCCTCTGGGGTCTCCCTGGGACAAACCCAGAAGTTGGGGTGGGCTCATTCCTGACCCAGGAGGGGCTTCCTCCCCTCTGGGCCTCACCCGGCTTCGGTCAGACACGGCTGGGAACCTCCTGAAGGAGAAGAGAGTCTCATTGCACATCAACCTGGCCCTGAACAGCCACAGCTTGAACCCGGAGCCACCCAGGATCTGGTCTGCAGGCCCTGAGAGCAGAATCTGAGGGAGGTTCAGGGGGAGAACTTCCAAGCGGTGGACCTGGGATACGGGCCTTCCTCTGCTCCTCCCTGCCAGGGTGGGCCTGCCTGTCCCTTCAGTTCCCCCCCACACTCAGCCCCACACAGTTCCCCCTTCTGGGCCAAGAAGTCCATATTAATGTCCCCCCCAGTGAAGAAACATCCTCCCTGAACAACGGATGCAACTAAACCCGGAACAAAGGAGTTCCAACAACACCTTCAAACCCCTTGGAGGTTTTTTTGGTATAGAAAGTCTCGGCCCCAGAAATTGGGAAGGTCAGAGAGATCCCTCCCTCCCAGTAGAAGATCCCCACAACAGAGGAAGAGCCACCAGATCTCCAGAAATCCTGTTGCTAGAAATCAGGTTGCACCATCCACCACACTGTGGCCATCACCGCCATCTTTGTAGGGTTTCCCTGTGATAAGATGGGTGGCCAGTAAATTGGATGGATGGATGGATGGGTAGATATTTAGATAGATAGATAGATAGATAGATAGATAGATAGATAGATAGATAGATAGATAGATAGATAGATAGATAGATAGATAGATAGATAGATAGACAGATAGACAGATAGATAGACAGATAGATAGATAGATAGATAGATAGATAGATAGATAGATAGATAGATAGATGGATAGATGGATAGATAGATGATAGATAGATGATAGATAGATAGATAGATAGATAGATAGATAGATAGATAGATAGATAGATAGATAGACGGACAGACAGACAGACAGACAGACAGATAGATAGATATGGATGGGTGGGTAGATATAGATAGATGATAGATAGAGATATAAAGATAGAGATAGATATGGATGGATAAATAGAGAGATAGGTAGGTAGGTAGGTAGGTAGATAGATAGATATATGGATGGGTAGATATAGATAGATGATAGAGATAGATATGGATGGATAAATAGATAGATAGATAGATAGATAGATAGATAGATAGATAGATAGATAGATAGATAGATAGACAGACAGATAGATATCAATTGATAGATCTCGGCTGCAGACTTTACAGTCCATTCTTTATTTAAAAAACTAAGAAACATCACAATGTAAAGAATCTTGGTGTATTATAAGGAACATTTTAAGATAACACAGGAATGACAAGAAAATAAAAATAAAAATTTCCATCCATTCTATAACTTTCTCCCTATTTACCCAATGATCTAGTCCACAAGTTGTCACTTTCCTGCTTCTTAATGAGCTCTTATTCCAAAATGAATATTGCTAGAAAAGATGGGAAATGAAATTTCATTTCAGGTACAAGCAATTTTAAAATCGGCTGCAATTAAGATCAATATATAGGATTATGACATAGAACAAAATTCCAAATACTCTTAACCTTGGGCAGAGATCAAGGGTGCCGATTGTCATTAGAAGACAGGCAACACTAGAGTTAAATGGCATTAACTTAGAAATGGCACCAAACTCCACAGCTCTGGGTGACCTTCCCCAGCAATCTCTGGAGACAAGAGGCCATGTTGAAGGACAGCAGAAGTCAATTTCCTGAGTGCTGAACTCTCTTCCCCAGCATCACTTTCTGGACTTGCCCTGACAGGAAGGAAGGACCACAACCACAACAGAACAATGATCCCAGGGGTGTATCTGTAATTTTTACTAACATGTTTTATTCCAGCCTCTCCTCTGCAGATGGAGCCCGGAAAAAGTTCAGGATCCCAAAGGAGAAGTTGCTTCTTGCTGTAATTATGACCTTTGAGACCTGTGATGCTATATCTCCAGTTTTTGACTTTGATGTAGGCATTAGACTGAAGCCACATGCAAAGGATCTTGTATCAGAAAAGGATAAATTCCTTGGGTGAAGCTCTCTGGGACCAAGTTTTGGGACAGGTACAGGCTCTGCTCTTGATTGCACCTTTCTCTCCTTTGCAGATGAAACTGAGTGATTCTCTGTTTAGATCAGGAAAACCACTGGCACTTCTCAGAGTCTTTGCATTTTTCCAACTGTTCCTGTTGTTTGTGTTAGAAACAGGAAGTGGATTGATTAATGCCATGAATTATGGACCTCCTTCTTCTGCTTCTGCTGGTGTCCCCATCAATCTGTGGGAAGCTGAGAAGGAAATGCCCATTGAGTTTGGAGCACCAGGATGGAAAAGGTTCATGGAGCTTTTACAGGCCTGGAGACCATCTCATTGGTGTGGTCACAACTGCATCATTTATGTCACCTATAATGTGGCCTTTCAACAGCCCTCCTTCCATACCTTATCCTTCGTAAGTCATGCAGGGTGATGGAGTTGCACTCCCTCCATGTGCAATTCTAACACTCCTTTTCTTCTTATTTCACTTATTTTTGTACCACAGGACCTGTCTAATTTCCTGAATGATTGTTATTTCCATGGCTTCCCTCTTTTGCTTTATTTTTCTTTATTCCTGTCAAGCAAGAGACCCTACACCATTTCTGACAGATGGCAGTCCAATCTCTTCTTGAAGGTCTCAAGCGATGGCGCTCCCACAACTTCCTGAGGGAACTTCTGTTCTACTGGCTGATTGTTCTCACTGTCAGAAAGTTTCTCCTTATTTCCAGGTTGAATCTCTCCTTGATCAGTTTCCATCCATTATTCCTTGCCTGGTCTACAGGCGCTTTAGAAAATAGCTTGACCCCTTCCTCCCTGTGGCAGCCCCTCAAATATTGGAAGACCGCTATCATGTCTCCCCTGGTCCTTCTCTTTACTAGACTAGCCAAGCCCAGTTCCTGCAACTGTTCATTGTATGTTTTAGTCTCCGGTCCCCTAATCATCCTGGTTGCTCTTCTCTGTACTCTTTCTACAGTCTCAACATCTTTTTTGTAATCTGGTGAACAAAACTGGATGCAGTACTCTAGGTGTGGTCTTACTAAGGCTGTATAGTGTGGTATTAGTACCTCCCTTGATCTAGATTTTATCCCTCTGTTAATCCAATTTAAGATTGCATTACAATTTAGGATTGCATTAGCTTTTTTGGCTGCTGCTGCACACTGCTGGCTCATCTTTAACAATCTTTAATCTTTAACTTACTGGTTGTCCACTAAGACTCCAGGATCCCTCTCACAGTTACTGCTATTGAGCCTGGTTTCACCCAGTCTATAGGTGTACTTTGGGTTTTTCTTGCCTAAGTGTAGGACTTTACTTTCCTCTACATTGAATTTCATTTAGTTAGATATGGCCCAGTGTTCTAGTCCATCAAGATCCATCTGAATCTTGAGGCTATCTTCTTGGGTGTTAGCTATTCCTAGATCATTGGATTTGGATCAATGTTGGCCTAAGGCTTACCAGGTTTGTGAAGGATTATATATTTTAAAAGTATTTGTTGTTGCTGATCACTATAACATGAACATTATTTTTACAATAGGGAGATCTCTGATTTAAAAATTTCCCTACAATTAATTTTTGCCATTCAAATGGTCAGCAAGAATTCCCAGCTCCTGCACAATCTCACACTTGGTTACAACTTCCATGACAACTATATAAGCACCTTCCGCACTTCAGATGCCTTGCTGGACATGCTCTCCACTGGAGACATCAATGTCCCCAACTACGGCTGTGGGAGGAAGGAGAACCTCCTGGCTTTGATTGATGCAGCTAACAGGGACATCTCCATCCAGATGTCAACGTTTGTAGGCACCTACAAAGTCCCACAGGTTTGTGTGTGTTTTTCTCTATCTAAGGTGAGTGGGGTGGTGCGGATGAACAACAGATCCAATATCTTCATAGAATTCAAGAGCTGTTTTTCAGAATATTAGGGAACATATCAACTATGTTTTAGTCTATTATGTTCATCTTCAACTTGACCATTTAAGGCCTGAAGAGCCATAAGGTCCCTATAGAGGATATTCTACTGAATATTCTACTATTGAAAAACTATCCAGGTTTTGAGGTCCTCCATTAGCATATTCATTTTCACATATCAATAATATCTGCCTTATCCAATTGGAATCAAGTTGGCAATAGTCCTGTCTATGTATAAAAAAATATTCAGACCAAGAAGAGTATCTTTGGGATGGATAAAAGGAGTTCAGCTCCTGCCCTCATAGATAATTGTTAATGTACACAATTTCTGCTTTGTATAAATTCAGGGTATATAATTATTGGGTTAAAATTAAAGTGATGAAACAGACATAGTCCCCAAACAGACAAAATTTCAATTAAACACTTATTGGATTGTACAACTGTCAATTTGTGTTAGCAGTTGTGGTCTCTTAGTCTCTTGTACATCTAGAGAAGAAGCTGAAAAATTGCTTCACAAAGAATATGGGATATAGAAGCTGAGAAAGAGGTTTTAGTACTCAAAAATAGCATATAATATAGCCCTATATCTTAGATCCAGACATTTTATCTAACATCTGCTAATTTGAATGTAACTGTTGAAATTGTATGGGTGACACAGAAATTTACATTGCATTTTTATTGTTTTTTTTTTTTTTGGTTTAATATGATTTTGCGTTTCTTTTTTATATACAATCTTGTTAATATTCTGTCTTAAATATTTTAAACTGCGACTAAGGAACAAACTATTCTTATATATTAATCAAAACAAAATTGGGTTTGTCAATAAGTAATATTTTGGAGTTGATCTGGACCACATTATAACACAGCATTCTTCATTACTTTTTCAGATCACTGCTCTAATTCCTTTAGAAGCTCTGAGTGATAAAAGGAGATTCCCTTTTTTCCACTCATTTCTCCCCAAAGAAGGATTCCACTACCCAGCAATTGTCCAGCTGCTCCTCCATTTCAGATGGACCCTGATTGGCCTCTTTGCTTCAGACACAGAGAAGGGAGAGAATTTCATGAGGACTTTCCCTCCGATGCTTGTCAGGAATGGAATTTGTGTGGTTATATCACAACGATTCACAACAACTGGACAAACAGCACCCCTCAGGGAGGCCCTCTCTAAGTGGAGACAAATCAATGTCTTTGTCCACTTCATAGAATATGATTCCATCTGGAAAAGAATTCTTCCTTTCCATGTAGCACTTTTGCATTTGCCAGGACCCATTGAAGGGAAAGTCTGGATCCTCACAAATCTTGCAGGGTATACAATACAGAAGGACATACTTCTCAAATACATCCATAGTATTTGGAACTTTGGTTATCTGAGAAAAAAAAGGCCAGAGGATGCTGCCTTTGAACCCTATTTCTTTGTGGAAGATCAGTTTCAAGATCATTATTTCCGCTGTTCCCTTTCCAAGCACATCTTTTCTGTCAAAGGCCGCAGAAGATGCACCCAGAAAGCCCCACTGGAGACCCAGGAGAAAAGGAACAGGAAACGGATCATAACTACCGGTCATTGGTACAGTGTCATGAAGACTTTGGCCCAGGCCATGAATGCCACTTATTCCTCCAGATCGAGGAGGGGAAGGAAGGAGGGAGAAAAGAGGTTGGGGGCTCCGAGGCTGCATCCGTGGCAGGTATGAGGGGTCCCGATAGGGATCCATTAATCTGAGATCCTTTGGAGAAGGAACCCAAAGGAGAAGGAGGGGAACATCTCAACCTTCTTGTGCTGCAAAAGGTCAAGAGATTTGCACCATCTAATTGCTCCTGTTTGACGCTCCGGAATATCAGGGAGCAGATCTGAAGTTTCTGTCTAGCCTCTGTTGGAAGAAATCTCCTTCTGGGTTCAGTTCCAGGTGGGGAAGAAAGACGCTGGAAACATGGTGACTGCTTGGAAGATGGTTTAATGGTGGACAGGAGCACATGCCTTGGTTGAGGAAAGAAGGGCTGAGATGCTGAGAGTGCAACTGTTTGATGCCCTCTGTTGGGATTTGAATTTGAGCTTGTATTCTGATCGGTTGTCAGACTCCCATGGGGCCATGCAGGGGCAACTCTGTGGGCTGTCCTGAGTCCCAGGCTTGGTTGAGCCTGGCTGGATGATGGTGATGTAATGAAAGGGCTTTGGGCAATTCCTATAGAGCTTTACCTGGAGTAGATCTTTGTTATGTAAAATAGACTGCCCTAGGCCAGAGTAATGGTCCATTAGCAAGGTGGGGGGGCTGAGTTTCAGGCTCTCTGACTTTCTACTTTTCTTTTAGGGAAATGTATTGTGTCTTTTTAGTATATCCTAAAATATTTTATTTTCCTAGGAATGAGAAGGGTTTTAACTCCCCAACACCTTTTCAGTCATTGGAAGAGTGTTGAATCCTCCCTTGTCCAACTGAGAGCTTTTGCAAGTTGGAGAAACTGCTCTCATAATCTCCTCCTTGTCTTCTCTCAAGACTCAGTTTCAGGTTGCAGTCAAGTACGATTTTGAGATTGTTTTCATAAACATGTATTTATTTACAAATAACTCAAGATGGCAAATGTCTCCAACACAGCTTCCTCCTTCATCCAGTCCACTTTTAGTACAGTCAGAGACCAGCATTACAATTAATAATAATAATAATGGAGAAAAATAAAAATAAACAACAGTCAATGGGCAGTTACGGTCTGCCTAAAGCTGAGTCATGTGTGAATATGTGGCAATATAAATGTCCTACATAAATAAATACATAATTTTGTGTTACGGCAGAACGGAATTTGGCCCCATTCAGAGAAACTTTCTCTCTTTCTTTCTTTTCTTTTTTCTATCTCTCTTTCTCTCCCTCTTTCTTTCTTGCTCTTTCTTTCTTTCTTTTCTTGCCCCCCCCCCGCTCTCTCTCTCTCTCTCTCTCTCTCACACACACACACACACACACACACAGACACAGAGAGTGGGGGAGAGAGAGGGGAAGATAGAGACCCAGCCTCTTCGCTATCACCCACTGTCCCCCTTACCTTCTCAGGCCAGGCAAGGGAGGGGAGGGTGAGGGGGAGGACCAACCTGCTTCAGGCAAGGTGAAGAGGCGTCAACCAAGCACGGGAGACTAGAAGCCCGGGAATGGTGGCTCCCGGCTCACCTGGCCTGAGGGGCTCCTGCAGGCATATCACGACAAGGGGGGTGAAAAGACCCGGGACATCTGCCCACCCACCTGCTGGCTGGCCGGGCCGGGCTGGACTGGAGGAGGCGCATCCACTGGGAGAAGTAAGAAAACGTGATCCTGGAGGGCGGGCAGGCAGGCAGATGTCCCAGGGCTGCTGCACATGCGCACTGCATTAGTAGCACACGCACTGCTGCACACACAGTGCGCATGTGCAACAGCCATGGGACATCTGCCCAATCTGCGCCACAGCCACCACGTGGTAGGGAAAGCTAGGAGAGCGACTGGGACAAGCGGGCGACCCGGTTTGGGGGTGTGGCCAACCAGGGGTCACCACTGGTTCACCTGAGCCGGTGAGAACCGGTTGAATACCACCTCTGCGTGAGCTGCAGTTCGAGTGGCCCCTTGTCCACAGGGCCCCAGTCTCAGCTCAGGCGCTCTTTCTTTGTATCGGCCCCCTGAAACGGCTCTGGGAACTCCGTTGCAGCTCTCGGAGGTTAATTCCCTTTGGACTTTTGGCAGGGTTATTCGATATAAATATCTTGTTGCTCTAAAGGCTGCTCAAATAAACATTCTTGGGAAGAGCAGCCCCATCTTGTTGGATTTCCAGATCTTTGAGGCCTTATTTGAGTTCACTAAGTGCACTAACTCATCCCCCATCATTAAAAGCCCTTCCCTGCAGAAGCCACGGGGGCTGAGTACCAATGAGTAGTTGTGTGTTCATTTTCCCCACAACAACAACCCTGTGAGTTGAGTTGGGCTGAGAGACTGGCCCCAAATCCCCCAGCCTGCTTCATGACCAAGGCGGGTCTTGAACTCACAGCCTCTTGCTTTCTACTTCGGAGGCTTAACCAGTAGACCAAACTGGCTCCCTTATATACTTATCAAGCTTGGCACAATCCTTCATCCAGTGCATCATTAATGTTCTTATATGAGACACTATAATTTATCAAATCCTAAAACCCAGATAGTTTTCTACTGCTTTTGAGTCATACAGTTGTTTCTAGGAGGAAATCATAAATATTTTTCTAGAAAGTTGGTAATGTTTAAATAACATAAAAATATATTTGCCTGAGAATTATAAATCTTGTATAATAGTGATTTATCAAACCTATTATATTAATGACAACATAGAAAAATTGATTAATTTTATAATGTTATATTTTCCCACTTTTATGACAAAGATTAAAAAAACTAAAGATTATTTGAGTACCATTTTAAAACCAGTTTTTATCCACTTAATTATCATACCATCCACCCCTCACTTAACTGGGTTTCTGATCACATCACAAAATTGTTTGTTACTCTTTCCTGAGATCGAGTTATATCAGCAGTATTTCCATAATGTATTTTGGAAATGAAATAATATGTGAGGATGGCTTGCATAGAGCATATCCCCCCTCTTTCCCACAACCCATTTAGAAAGGGCAGTGATAGGAGGGAATGACTTTTGGGGGGTGGAGGAGAGATTCTGCCTGGGGAAGAAGCAGATAAGAGGAGGACACCTACAGCTGCATAAAAAAAGGGTCGGTGGGAGATTTGTACTTTCTGACTCCCCAAATCCTGTCAGTGCAGCATTACAGCAAAGTGGGCCTAGCTCAGGTTTCCGGTCTGGGCTTCCTGGGAGAGGATTACCCTGACAATTTTCTTCTTCAGAAATCCGTGTTTCTGATAACCAACCTGTTGCTTTCAGGGAGTTCATAAATCTCCTTTTTTCTGTTGTTCAACTATATTTTGTCAAAATCTATATTGTCAAAATATGATCAACAAATTTTTGTGAACTAATGAAGCATGTCTGTAAATTAGACTACAGAAGAAAGATTCAAATGTGAAAAAGCATCTGGGGCATCTGCTTTTAAAATTGCTGCCTGTTCCCATTCTAGTTCCATCCTTTCCTGGAGAAGAATGAGTTTCTCAATATTTCAGAGTTTAAACTCTACATGGACCCAAATGGAGAGGTAGCAGCAGATCTGTTCATTTCGGGCTACTTGGTTCTTCCCAGGGGTGATCTCAGGGAAGAGGTTCTGGCGTATTTTGAAAGACAGAGACTTTCTATCGACCAAGATGCTCTTTCACGGCTAAAGGTGCTCAACAAGGTAGGAGAAAGTTTGGTGTCTTTCCTCTGTTTTCCAAAGCCTGAGGTCCCATTTCAAGAGGGCTGATGCTATTCCCCAAAGGTGGTTGACCTTCACCGAGAACTGAATCTGGGCAGGAGAAACCGGATTTTTTCCCTTAGGCTGCTTGGGAGGCTTCAATATTGTTCCATTTTGTGGACCACGTACAATTAAGGGTCTCCATCAAACGGGTGAGAAACCCACAAGGGCTGGGGAATGTGTCACTAGTAGCTTCTGGTGGTTTCCTCCTTGTGCCCAGAAGAGCAATGG
>NW_028263179.1:26467-65368 GCF_049901735.1 Notechis scutatus
CCAGCAATTAGACTAATTAGTTACTCTATAAAGGAGAGATATGACTTTGCACTTTGTCCGGAACAAAGTGTCTATTTATAAGAGAGAACTGAAGAGCACAGTTTGGAGGATTTTGATCTGAAATATCTTGTTGGGATTTGGATTTAATTCATTGGAACTTCTACTTATTGGAATTATTTTGTGAAGGACTTTGATCTGAAGAATCTTGTTGAGTCTTGGATTTAGTTCGTTGGAACTTTTACTTATTGGAGCTATCTGTGAAAATTCCTGTTTGCTGCCTTTCTTTACAAGGACTGTTGCTTTCAGCCTTATCTGTTTACTTTAAAAGGTGGGACATAACATTTTCCTGTTTGCTGCCTTTCTTTACAAGGACTGCTGCTTTCAGCCTTAACTGTTTATTTTAGAAGGTGGGACATAACATACATATATATATATATATATATATATATATATATATATATATATATATCCATCTATCTATCTATCTATCTATCTATCTATCTATCTATCTAACTATCTATCTATCTATCTATCTATCTATCTGTCTCTATATCTATTTAATCAACCATATCTATCTCTATCTATCCATCTCTATCTATCAGCTATCTCTATCTACCCATCCATCCATCCCTATCTATCTATCTATCTATCTATCTATCTATCTATCTATCTATCTATCTATCTTTATCCATCCATATCTATCTCTATCTCTATCTACCCATTCATATATCTATCTATCTATCTATCTATCTATCTATCTATCTATCTATCTATCTCTATATTTATTTATCCATCCATATCTATCTCTATCTATCTCTATCTATCATCACTCTATATCTACTCATCCATATCTATCTATCTATCTATCTATCTATCTATCTATCTATCTATCTATCTATCTCTATATTTATTTATCCATCCATATCTATCTCTATCTATCTCTATCATCACTCTATATCTACTCATCCATCTCTATCTATCTATCTATCTATCTATCTATCTATCTATCTATCTATCCATCCATATATATCTCTATCTATCTCTATCATCTATCTCTATCTATCTCTATCATCACTCTATATCTACTCATCCATCTATATCTGTCTCTATCTACCGTGTTTCTCATATAATAAGGCCGGGTCTTTTTTTTTTTTGAGCCCGAAAAAAATGGCTAGGCCGTCTTTTTGGGGGTGACTTAATTTTTCCCCCTTGCATCTTCGGGCGGGTGGGCGGCAATGGCTTGGATGTTGACCTCAGCGTTGGTGGGGCACTTCGTATTGGGGTCAACACAGGCAGCACCATATCCGGGTGTGCAACAAAAGTACTTCCTAACGGCAAGCCCCCACCATTCCCCCATTTCGCATGTTTTAATATAGGCCTTAATTTGGGGGAGGGGCTTAATTTCATTTCATGCCTATAAAACATGCTGGGACTTCCTATTGGGGGAGGCCATATTGTTGGAGAAACAGGGTATCTATCTATCTATCTATCTATCTATCTATCTATCTATCTATCTATCTATCTATCTATCTATCTATCTATCTATCTATCTATCTATCTATCTATCTATCTATCTGTCTGTCTGTCTGTCTGTCTGTCTGTCTGTCTGTCTAAATATCCCTGCATATCTATCTATCTATCTATCTATCTATCTATCTATCTATCTATCTATCTATCTATCTATCTATCTATCTATCTATCTATCTATCTATCTATCTATCTATCTATCTACCTACCTACCTACCTACCTACCCACCTACCTACCTACCCTGTGTTTCTCACAAAATAAGGCCAGGCCTTATTTTTTTGACCCCGAATAAATGGCTAGTCTGTCTTTTCGGGGTGACCCCCACCTAGAGGGGCCCATATGCACATACCTCTCCACGAGGCTGTTTCTATCGGCTGACAAAAGCTCCCCAGAAGGCAGAGTCCCCAGCCGCTTCGGGGCAGAGTCATGGCTGCCCGTGTCCCCTCGCCATTAGGCAGTGTCTTTCGGGCGATGGAAGCTCCCCAAGGGCAGTCACCAGCCACTTCGATCGGCCGGTAGAAGCGGTCTCGGGCAAGCACCCACGCACACTCCTCGCCGGGAGGCTGCTTCTATCAGCCAATCAAAGTGGCCAGTGACTGCCCTTGGGGAGCTTCCATCGCCCGAGAGACACTGCCTAAAGGCGGGGAACGGGCAGCCACGCCGTCCCGAAGCGGCTGGGGACTCTGCCTTCGGGAGCTTCTATCGGCTGATGTTCTTTCGGTAGATCGGGTATTCTAGCCTAGGCTACCTGCAGGGCACTCCTAAAGGCAACTTTTCTCCCCACCCACCCCCACCCTTCCCCCATTTCTCTTCACCTCGTGTAGTTCTAACGAACGATGTGAGAAATGGCGGGAAACGCATAGGCCTAAATTTTGGGAGCGGGGCTTAATTTCACCTCATGCCTAGAAATCATGCTGGGCCTCTTGGTGGAGGCCCTATTGTTGGAGAAACACGGAATCTATCTATCTATCTATCTATCTATCTATCTATCTATCTATCTATCTATCTATCTCTATATTTATTTATCCATCCATATCTATCTCTATCTATCTCTATCATCACTCTATATCTACTCATACATCTCTATCTATCTATCTATCTATCTATCTATCTATCTATCTATCTATCTATCTATCTCTATATCTATCTCTATATCTATTTATCCATCCAGATCTGTCTCTCTCTATGTTTTCTGAGGTTCTCGTGGTATTTGTATGTTACGCGTGATTGGTATGTTACGTATCTTACGCGGGAGAAAACCCGAATAACCAAAGATCCATATATATACAACCCCCCCCAGCACATCCTAGATCTGACCAATCACTGTCTATCCAATACATACTTCACCTACAATGGACAAAAATACAAACAAATAGAAGGAGCACCCATGGGATCACCCCTCTCACCTGTCATCGCAAACCTCTACATGGAACACTTTGAAACACAAGCTCTAGGAAAATATGATCACAAACCCAAACTCTGGCTCAGATACGTAGATGACACCTTCATAATCTGGCCACACGGGAAAGAAAACTGAACAACTTCCTCACACACCTCAACAGCCTACACCCCAAAATACAATTCACCATGGAAACAGAAGCTAACAATCAACTTCCCTTCCTAGATGTCTTGGTATACAAAAAACCCAATGGCTCCCTAGGACACACCATCTACCAAAAGAAAACACATACAAACCGCTATCTACACGCACTCTCACACCACCACCCAGCACAGATCAATTCCGTAGCTGAGACACTCATCTCCAGAACAAAATGCTTAGCTGATGAACAACACCTAAAAACCGAACTAAACACTCTCACCAACGTACTAACAGCCAATGGATTTCAAAGAAAGAAGATCACCCACCTAATCCAAAAAGAAACCCCAACCAAAATCCAAGACAGAGAACAAGAGAACGGCAAAGCCCTCCTCCCATATATAAAAGGCACTACAGACAAAATCAGCAAGATCCTCCAAAAACACAACATTAAAACAGCATTCTGCACAAACAGAAAAATATCCACCATCCTAAGAAACCCTAAAGACAAAATCGAGTTAGAAAACCAAGGAGTATATGAAATCCCTTGCACTGCCTGCCTCACCACATACATTGGACAAACTAACAGAAGAATAAGTGCACGCGTTGAAGAACATAAGAACTCAATCAAAAAGAAGAACCAACCTCTTCCCTGGTCCAACACCTCAAAGCCACAGGACATGAGATTGACTTTAAAAATACCAGAACTATCGCCAAAACTGAACACTTCAGCAGCAGAATAATCAGAGAAGCCATAGAGATAGAAAAACGCCCACACAGCATGAATAAAAGAGATGACACCTCCTGCTTACCAGCCATTTGGAAACCCGCCCTCATGAACAGACGAGTACCAAACATGATGAATGACACCATACCCACACCCACGAGGGCCACACAAGATGTGGCACCACACTTCCACGTAAAAATCAGACTCACACCCACACAGAAGATGAGACACGACCACAGACCAGAAGCCGCACTGCAGCTGCATCACTACCCACTTCAAACCCATCTGAGCCATACATGAAGCGAACTGACCCCCACCATGAAGATGTGGCACGACCACGAACTCAAAGCCAAACAGCAAGATCACAGCTCACCAGCTCAAATCCCCCAGCAGCTGGGACTAGCCTGAGCACGGCCAAGCCCCCACCTGAACAGAGCACGCCTCCAGCCAATCAGAACACGGCCAGCCCCCAACCAATCAGAACACAGCCAAGCCTCCAACCAATGAGAACACACCCCACCCAATCGGAACGCAGCCAAGCCCCCACCCACACACCCCCACTGGCAGTTAGAAGGAAGAAGCAGCTGAAAGCTCACATCACTCTGAGAAGCACAGAGCCGAAGAAGCAAGCCTGAAGATGATGAATGAGACTTCATCGAAACGTTGCCTAGATACTTTGAATCTTACGCTGGAGAAAACCCGAATAACCAAAGATCCACACATACATACATACATACATACATACATACATACATACATACATAATATATATATATATATGTGTGTGTGTGTGTGTGTGTGTGTGTGGATCTTTGGTTATTCGGGTTTTCTCCTGCGTAAGATTCAAAGTATCTAGGCAACGTTCGATGAAGTCGGTAACGTTTCGATGATGATATATATATATATATATATATATATATATATATATATATATATATATATATATATATATATATATGGTGTTCGGCTTGGTTCGGGTATTTTCCCACGTCATTGTAGTTCTTTTTAAAGTTGTAGCAACGTTTCAGCAGAATCTCATCTGCCATCATCAGGCTTCTGTATTGTGTCCGTCTGTGGGTCAGACTTTACAGTGGTTTCAGATTTAAATTTGGGGCAGCCTATTGCTGTGCCAGAATGGTTTTTCTTCATCCTGATTGGTTGGGAGTCTTGGTCTGTGTTTATTGGTCTCGGAGTTTGCTGTGTTCTGCTTGATGGGTGTCTCTGATATCTTCTGTCTGTTTTTTGGCTCTTTTTGTATCTTGATTGGCTGGCAGCATTGTGTTACTTTAATGGAGGCCTTTAGTGCAGCTTGGCTTCGGGTAAATGGACGGCTATCATTAGTTAGGAAGCTGGGTTTCATCTGGGTGCCTGGTTGGGGTGTGTTTGAGCTGGAGGTATCAGGGGATCTGTTTGTGCCCAGGTGTTTGCCTGGCTTGTGGTGTGGAGATTTTTTGTTTGTGAGTGCAGGCTTCCAAATGATTGACAGCCTGGTGGAATCATCTCTTCTGTTCATGCTTTCTGGTCTTTTTCAATCTCTATGGCTTCTCTGATGACTCTGTGGCTAGGGTTTTCCATAGTGGCCAGGGTTTTGGTGCCATTGAAGTTGATGCTATGACCTGTAGCTTCCATGTGTTGGACTAGTGAGGAAGTGTGTTCCAGCTTTTTGACTGCATTTTTGTGTTCATCCAGGCGGGTACTTATCCTTCTATTGGTCTGTCCAATGTATGTGGCCGGGCATGATGCACAGGGGACTTCGTATATGCCTTGGTTTTCCAGGTCAATTTTATCTTTGGGGTTGCTAAGGATGGCTGCTATTTTTCTGTCTGTTTTGAAGGCAGTCCTGATGTGATGTCTGTGTAGTACCTTACTAATTTTGTCTGTAGTACCTCTTATGTAGGGCAGGACAGCTGTTCCATAGGTCTGTTCATCTTCTGAATCATCATCATCTTCTGTTCATCATCATCATCTAATTTTTCCAGATATGTGGTTGGGTCTGTGTTTATGGGTTTGTATGTGGAGTCTTGGAGTAGGTCTGTCAATTTTGTTTCGTAGTCTTTTCTATCCATTACTACAGTGGCATTTCCTTTGTCTGCTGGGAGGATGATTATGCTGCTATCTCTTTTCAGGGTTTGTAGTGCTTTAATTTCATTTTTCTGTAAGTTGCTTTTGGGTGGCTTGCTTGTGCATAGGATATTGGTAACTTGGTGTCTTATTTTATCAGCTTCATCTGTATTTAATTTAGTTAGGCTGGATTCTACTGCACATATGATGGATTCTGTGGGGATTTTTTGGGGTGCTATAGCATAATTGAATCCTTTGGTTAGAAAATCTGTTTCTGTTTTGGTGAGTTCTCTGTTGGAAACGTTGTGCACTAATTGTTTCAGGTGTTGTTGTGAGTTGTTGGGGGTTTTCTTGTCATGTTCTAATTTCTTTAATTTTTTCAATAATTTTTCCTGTTTGTAAATGCCTTCAGAATCAGCTCTCCAAGTTGTAAGTTATCCTCCCAGCAGACAAAGGAAATGCCACTGTAGTAATGGACAGAAAAGACTACGAAACAAAATTGACAGACCTACTCCAAGACTCCACATACAAACCCATAAACACAGACCCAACCACATATCTGGAAAAATTAACCAAGAAGAAAATTATAACCAGCCACATAAGCAAAGAGATCCAACACACGATTATACCCAGAGAGAAATCTTCCAGATGCCCCAAACTATACGGCCTCCCAAAAATACACAAAGAAGGCATACCTCTCAGACCCATAGTCAGCTCCAGAGGAGCACCACTACAAAACCTAGCCAAATACCTAGCAAAGCAGCTACAGCCCCATGCTGAAACAGCAGCTTCACATGTACAAAACTCATACCACTTCTTGGAAATGATCAAAGATCTACACGTGGAGCAAGAAGATCTGCTTGTAAGTTTTGATGTGGTTTCCCTATTCACTCAAGTCCCGATAAAAGAGACCCTTGAAATCATCAAAAATAAATACCAACCAGCCAAACACCTCATGGAACTAACAGAACACTGCTAAACCAACACATATTTCATATACAAAGGACAAAGATACAAACAAATAGAAGGAGCCCCCATGGGATCACCACTGTCACCTGTCATTGCTAACCTGTTCATGGAAGAATTCGAATCCAGAGCCCTGGCCAATGCCATCCTCAAACCCAAACTATGGTTAAGATACATCGATGACACATTCGTGATTTGGCCCCATGGACAAGAAAACCTAAACAATTTCCTAACACACCTAAACAGCGCACACCCCAAAATCAAGTTCACCATGGAAACAGAAACAAACAAACAACTACCATTCCTAGATGTACTAATCTACAAAAACAGATGGCACACTAGGACACACCATATACCAGAAGAAAACACACACCAACCGCTACCTCAACGCCCAATCCCACCACCACCCAGCACAGATAAACTCCGTGGCTAAAACACTAATTACCAGAACCAAACGCCTGGCAGACAAGACACACATTAAGGCTGAACTATGCACCCTGACTAAAGTACTGACAGCCAACGGCTTCCACAAAAGCAAAATCACCAGCTTGATCCACAAAAACACACTGAAACATAATAGAGACCCAGAAGATGAACAGACCTATGGAACAGCTGTCCTGCCCTACATAAGAGGTACTACAGACAAAATTAGTAAGGTACTACACAGACATCACATCAGGACTGCCTTCAAAACAGACAGAAAAATAGCAGCCATCCTTAGCAACCCCAAAGATAAAATTGACCTGGAAAACCAAGGCATATACGAAGTCCCCTGTGCATCATGCCCGGCCACATACATTGGACAGACCAATAGAAGGATAAGTACCCGCCTGGATGAACACAAAAATGCAGTCAAAAAGCTGGAACACACTTCCTCACTAGTCCAACACATGGAAGCTACAGGTCATAGCATCAACTTCAATGGCACCAAAACCCTGGCCACTATGGAAAACCCTAGCCACAGAGTCATCAGAGAAGCCATAGAGATTGAAAAAGACCAGAAAGCATGAACAGAAGAGATGATTCCACCAGGCTGTCAATCATTTGGAAGCCTGCACTCACAAACAAAAATCTCCACACCACAAGCCAGGCAAACACCTGGGCACAAACAGATCCCCTGATACCTCCAGCTCAAACACACCCCAACCAGGCACCCAGATGAAACCCAGCTTCCTAACTAATGATAGCCGTCCATTTACCCGAAGCCAAGCTGCACTAAAGGCCTCCATTAAAGTAACACAATGCTGCCAGCCAATCAAGATACAAAAAGAGCCAAAAACAGACAGAAGATATCAGAGACACCCATCAAGCAGAACACAGCAAACTCCGAGACCAATAAACACAGACCAAGACTCCCAACCAATCAGGATGAAGAAAAACCATTCTGGCACAGCAATAGGCTGCCCCAAATTTAAATCTGAAACCACTGTAAAAGTCTGACCCACAGACGGACACAATACAGAAGCCTGATGATGGCAGATGAGATTCTGCTGAAACGTTGCTACAACTTTAAAAGAACTACAATGACGTGGGAAAATACCGAACCAAGCCGAACACCATACATGTAAGTACCCGCGAAAACTTAAGAAAATATATATATATATATATATATATATATATATAGAGAGAGAGAGAGAGAGAGAGAGAGAGAGAGAGAGAGAGAGAGAGAGAGAGAGAGAGAGAGAGAGAGATTTGGATGGATGGGTAGATAGAGATAGATGATAGATAGAGATAGATAGAGATATATATGGATAGATAGATAGATAGATAGATAGATAGATAGATAGATAGATAGATAGATAGATAGATAGATAAATAGAGATGGATGAGTAGATATAGAGTGATGATAGATAGAGATAGATAGAGATAGATATGGATGGATAAATAGATATAGAGATAGATAGATAGATAGATAGATAGATAGATAGATAGATAGATAGATACCGTGTTTCTCCAACAATAGGGCCTCCACCAATAGGCCCAGCATGATTTCTAGGCATGAGGTCTACCGATCTACCGATAGAACATCAGCCGATAGAAGCTCCCCGAAGGAAGAGTCCCCAGCCGCTTTGACGCAAGTCATGGCTGCCCGTGTCCCCTCGCCTTTAGGCAGTGTCTTTCGGGCGATGGAAGCTCCCGCTGATAGAAGCGGCCTCCCGGCAAGGGGAGTGTGCATGTGTGCTTGCCCTGAGACCGCTTCTACCGGCCGATCGAAGTGGCTGGTGACTGCCCTTGGGGAGCTTCCATCGCCCGAACAGACATGGCTGGGACATGGGCAGCCATGACTCGCCCCGAAGCGGCTGGGGACTCGGCCTTCGGGGGAGCTTTTGTCAGCCAATAGAAACAGCCTCGTGGAGAGGTATGTGCATATGGGCCCCTCTAGGTGGGGGTGTCACCCCCGAAAAGACGGACTAGCCATTTATTCGGGGGTCAAAAAAAAAAAGGCCTGGCCTTATTTTGTGAGAAACAAGGTAGGTAGGTAGGTAGGTAGGTAGACAGACAGACAGACAGACAGACAGACAGACAGACAGACAGACAGACAGATAGATAGATAGATAGATAGATAGATAGATAGATAGATATGGATGGGTAGATATAGAAAGATGATAGATAGAGATAGATAGAGATAGATATGGATGGATACATAGATAGATAGATAGATAGATAGATAGATAGATAGATAGATAGATAGATAGATAGATAGATAGATAGATAGATAGATAGATAGATAGATAGATAGATAGATAGATAGATAGATAGATAGATAGATAGATAGATAGATAGATAGATAGGGATGGATAGATAGCACCTGAAGAACTTACAGTCCATTCTTTATTTAAAAAACTAAGAAAAATCAAAATATAAAGAATCTTGGTGTATTATAGGAACATGGTAAGATAACACAGGAATGACAAGAAAATGAAAATAAAAAATTCCATCCATTCTATAACTTTCTCCCTATTTACCCAACGATCTAGTCCACAAGTTGTCACTTTCCTGCTTCTTAATGAGCTTTAATCTCAAAATTAATACTGCTAGAAAAGATGGGAAATGAAATTTCACTTCAGGCACAAGCAATTTTAAAATCGGCTGCAATTAAGATCAATATATGGGATTATGACATAAAACAAAATTCCAAATACTCTTAACCTTGGGCAGAGTTCAAGGGTGCCGATTGTCATTAGAAGACAGGCAACACTACAGTTAAATGGCATTAACTTAGAAGCGGCACCAAACTCCATAGCTCTGGGTGACCTTCCCCAGCAATCTCTGGAGACAAAAGGCCATGTTGAAGGACAGCAGAAGTCAATTCCCTGGGTGCTGAATTCTCTTCCCCAGCATCACTTTCTGGACTTGCCCTGACTGGGAGGAAGGACCACAACCACAACAAAACAGTGACCCCAGGGGGTATATCTGTAATTTTTACTAACATGGTTTATTCCAGCCTCTCCTCTGCAGATGGAGCCCAGAAAAAGTTCAGGATCCCAAGAGGAGAAGTTGCTTCTCACTGTAATTATGACCATCTGGGCCTTTGAGACCTGTGATGCTATATCTCCAGTTTTAGACTTCGATGTAGACATCAGATTGAAGCCACATGAAAAGGATCTTATATCAGAAAAGGATAAATACCTTGGGTGAAGCTCTCTGGGACGAAGTTTTGGGACAGGTACAGGCTCTGCTCTTGATTGCACCTTTCTCTCCTTTGCGGAGGAAACTGGGTGGTTCTCTGTTTAGATCAGGAAAGCCACTGGAACTTCTCAGAGTCTTTGAATTTTTCCAACGGTTCCTGTTGTTTGTGTTAGAAACAGGAAGTGGATTGATTAATGCCATGAATGATGGACCTCCTGCTTCTGCTGCTGCTGCTGCTGGTGTCCCCATCAGTCTGTGGGAAGCTGAGAAGGAAATGCCCATTGAGTTTGGAGCACCAGGATGGGAACAATCCATGGAGCTTTTACAGGCCTGGAGACCATCTCATTGGTGTGGTCACAAGTCAAACATATGTGTCACCTATAATGTGCCCTTTCAACAACCCTCCTATACCTTCTCCTTCGTAAGTCATGCAGGGTGATGGAGTTGTACTCCCTCCATGTGCAATTCTAACATTCTCCTTCTTTTCTTCTTATTTCACTTATTTTTGTACCTCAGGACCTGTCTAATTTCCTGAATGATTTTGATTTCCATGGCTTCCCTTTTTTGCCTTACTTTGTGGAAGAGAGTAAAATCCAAAGATGGAGTTTTTAAAAAACCTGAATGAAATCCAGATGATTTTCCTTTCTCAGTTCATTCCTGAGTTCATCACTTGAATAATGACCTTTGTTTAAGTAGTGACTGAAACAATTGTAGTTGCCTCTCTCATTTGCATAATTGATCATTCGATTTGGATCAATGTTGGCCTAAGGCTTAGTAGGTTTGTGAAGGATTATATATTTTAAAAACATTTGTTGTTGCTATTGAATATAATAACATGAATATTGTTTTTCAATAGGAAGAGTTCTGATCTAACAAATACCCTAATGTCAATTTTTGCTATTCAAATGGTCAGCAAGAATTCCCAGCTCCTGCACAATCTCACACTTGGTTACAACATCCATGACAACTATATAAGCACCTTCCCACTTCAGATGCCTTGCTGGACATTCTTTCCACTGGAGAATCCAATGTCCCCAACTACGGCTGTGGGAGGAAGGAGAACCTCCTGGCTCTGATTGATGCAGCTGCCAGGGACATCTCCATCCAGATGTCAATGTTTGTAGGCACCTACAAAGTCCCACAGGTTTGTGTGTTTTTCTCTATCTGGTAAGGTGAGTGGGGTGGTGGGGATGAACAACAGATCCAATATCTTCATAGAATTCAAGAGCAGCTTTTCAGAATATTAGGGAACATATCAATGATGTTTTAGTCTATTATGTTCATCTTCAAATTGACCATTAAAGGCCTGAAGAGCCATAAGGTCCCTAGAGTAGAGGATATTCTACTGAATATTCTACTATTGAAAAACTATCCAGGTTTTGAGGTCCTCCATTAGCATGTTCATTTTCACATATCAATAATATCTGCCTTATCCAATTGGAATCAAGTTGGCAATAGTCCTGTCTATGTATAAAAAATATTCAGACCAAGAAGAGTATCTTTGGGATGGATAAAAGGAGTTCAGCTCCTGCCCTCATAGATAATTGTTAATTTACACAATTTCTGCTTTGTATAAATTCAGGGTATATAATTATTGGGTTAAAATTAAAGTGATGAAACAGACATATAGTCCCAAAAACAGGCAAAATTTCAATTAAAGACTTATTGGATTGTACAACTGTCAATTTCATGTTCTAACTATTGTGTTAGCAGTTGTGCTCTTGTACATCTAGAGAAGAAGCTGAAAAATTGTTCCACAAAGAATTTGGGATATAGAAGCTGAGAAAGAGGTTTCAGTACTCAAAAATAGCATATAATACAGCCCTATATCTTAGATCCAGACATTTTATCTAACATCTGCAAATTTGAATCTAATTGTTGGAATTGTATGGGTGACACAGAAATTTACATTGCATTTTTATTATTTTTTTTTTGTTTAATATGATTTTGCGTTCCATTTTTATATACAATCTTGTTAATATTCTGTCTTAAATATTTTAAACCGTGACTAAGGAACAAACTATTCTGATATGTTCATCAGAACAAAATTGGGTTTGTCAATAACTAATATTTTGGAGTTGATCTGGACCACATTATAACACAGCATTCTTCATTACTTTTTCAGATCACTGCTGGAATTCCTTCAGAGGCTCTGAGTGATAAAAGGAGATTCCCCTTTTTCCACCAGATGCTCCCCAAAGAAGGATTCCAATACCCAGCAATTGTCCAGCTGCTCCTCCATTTCAGATGGACCCTGATTGGCCTCTTTGCTTCAGACACAGAGAATGGAGATAATTTCATGAGGACTTTCCCTCCGATGCTTGTCAGGAATGGAATTTGTGTGGTTATATCACAACGATTCACAACAACTGGACAAACAGCACCCCTCAGGGAGGCCCTCTCTAAGTGGAGACAAATCAATGTCTTTGTCCACTTCATAGAATTTATTCCCATCTGGGACAGAATTTTTCCTTTCCATGAAGCACTTATGCATTTGCCAGGACCCATTGAAGGGAAAGTCTGGATCCTCACAAATTTTGCACGTATACAATAAAGAAAGAGATATTTCTCAAATACATCCATAGTATTTGGATCTTTGGTTATCTGAGAAAAGAAAGGCCAACAGATGCTGCCTTTGAACCCCATTTCTTTGTGGAAGATCCGTTTCAAGATCATTATTTTCGCTGTTCCCTTTCCAAGCACGTCTTTTCTGTCAAAGGCCGCAGAAGATGCACCCAGAAAGCCCCACTGGAGACCCAGGAGAAAAGGAACAGGAAATGGATCATAACTCAGAGACATCGCTACAGTATCATTCAGACTTTGGCCCAGGCCATGAATGCCGCTTATTCCTCCAGATCGAGGAGGGGAAGGAAGGAGGGAGAAAAGAGGTTGGGGGCTCCGAGGCTGCAGCCATGGCAGGTATGGGGGGTCCCAATAGGGATCCATTAATCTGAGATCCTTTTGGAGAAGGAACCCAAAGGAGAAGGAGGGGAACATCTCAACCTTCTTGTGCTGCAAAAGGTCAAGAGATTTGCACCATCTAATTGCTCCTGTCTGACGCTCCGGAATAACAGGGAGCAGATCTGAAGTTTCTGTCTAGCCTCTGTTGGAAGAAATCTCCTTCTGGGTTCAGTTCCAAGTGGGGAAGAAAGACGCTGGAAACATGGTGACTGCTTGGAAGATGGTTTAATGGTGGACAGGAGCACATGCCTTGGTTGAGGAAAGAAGGGCTGAGATGCTGAGAGTGCAACTGTTTTATGCCCTCTGTTGGGATTTGAATTTGAGCTTGTATTCTGATCGGTTGTCAGGCTCCCATGGGGCTATGCAGGGCCAACTCTGTAGGCTGTCCTGAGTCCCAGGCTTGGTTGAGCCTCGCTGGATGATGATGTAATGAAAGGGCTTTGGGCAATTCCTATATAGCTTTACCTGGAGTAGATCTTTGTTATGTAAAATAGACTGGCCTAGGCCAGAGTAAGGGTCCATTAGCAAAGGTGGGAGGGGGGGCTGAGTTTCAGCCTCTCTGAGTTTCTACTTTTCTTTTTAGGGGAAATATATTCTCCCTTTTAGTATATCCTAAAATATTTCATTTTCCTAGGAGAGGGGAGGGTTTTAACTACTCCCAACACCTCTTTCAGTCATTGGAAGAGTGTTGAATCCTCCCTTGTCCAACTGAGAGATTTTGTAAGTTGGAGAAGCTGCTCTCATAATCTCCTCCTTGTCTTCTCTCAAGACTCAGTTTCAGGTTGCAGTCAAGTACGATTTTGAGATTGTTTTCTTAAACATGTATTTATTTACAAATAACTCAAGATGGCAAATGTCTCCAACACAGCTTCCTCCTTCATCCAGTCCACTTTTAGTACAGTCAGAGACCAGCATTACAATAAATAATAATAATAATGGAGAAAAATAAAAATAAACGACAGTCAATGGGCAGTTAGAGTCTGCCTAATGCTGAGTCATGTGCGAATATGTGGCAATATAAATGTCCTAAATAAATAAATACATAATTTTGCATTACGGCAGAACAGAATTTGGCCCCATTCAGAGAAACTCCTTCCTACTGATCTGATAACTGCAGTTGCACGTAAAAGAGTTCCGTATTTCCCGGATATTTTATTAGGAGAGGCGTCACAAAGTGAATCCCTGAGTCCTGATAGGAGATGCCGCTGTGAACTCACTGGTGGGATTCAAATTTTTTTTACTACTGGTTCTGTGGGCATGGCTTGAATTTGTGGGCGTGGCTTGGTGGTCACGTGACCAGATGGGCGTGGCTTGGTGGCCATGTGACTGAGTGGGCTTGGCCAGGTGGCCATGTGACTGGCAAACCAAATACAATTGGTCCTCGCTTAATGGCCGGTTGCTTAGCAAGTGTTCTAATTTATGACTGATCTCCCCAGAGCTACTTGTCCTGTTTTTGGAGTTTTGACAACCATAAACACAAACACACAAACACACATGCACACACACACACACACACACACACACACACACACACACACACAGAGCTTTCTAACCCTGCTATTTTTGATTCTGTAAGGATCTCCTGCTGGAGCAGGGGGTTGGACTAGATGACCTCCGAGATTCGTTGCATGCCAGCCCTAGATTGCTGTGCTGCTTCAAAGAGTCTTCTGAAGCCAGGGTTTGTGTGCTTCCTTCCTCTCCTTTTTTTTTCTCTCTCTCCCTCCCTCCCTCCCTCCTTCCATGTATTTATCTATCCATCCATATATCTCATTCACTTTCTCCATTCTCCCTCTCTTTCTTTCTCTCTTTCTCTCTTTCTTTCTTTCTTTCTTTCTTTCTTTTTTTCTTCTCTTGCCCCCCTGCTCTCTCTCTCTCTCTGTCTCACACACACACACACACACAGACACAGAGAGTAGGGAAGAGAGAGGGGAAGATAGGGACCCAGCCTCTTCGCTATCCCCCACCGTCCCCCTTACCTTCTCAGGCCAGGCGAGGGAGGGGAGGGTGAGGGGCAGGGCCAGCTGCTTCAGGCAAGGTGATGAGGCGTTGACCAAGCACAGGAGAGTAGAAGCCTGGGAATGGCAGCTCCTGGCTCAGCTGGCCCGAGAGGCTCCTGCAGGCATATCGCGACAAGGGGGGCGAGAAGCCCCGGGACATCCGCCCACCCCCCTGCTGGCTGGCCGGGCCGGGCTGGACTGGAGGAGGCGCATCCACCGGGAGAAGTAAGAAAACGTGATCCTGGAGGGCGGGCAGGCAGGCAGATGTCCCAGGGCTGCTGCACATGCGCACTGCATTAGTAACGCACGGCTGCACACACAGTGCGCATGTGCAACAGCCCTGGGACATCTGCCCGATCTGCGCCACAGCCACCGCGTGGTAGGGAAAGCTAGGAGAGCGGCTGGGACAAGTGGGCGACCCGGTTCGGGGTGTGGCCAACCAGGGGTGACCACCGGTTCACCTGAGCCGGTGAGAACCGGTTGAATACCACCTCTGCGTGAGCTGCAGTTCGAGTGGCCCCTTGTCCTCAGGGTCCCAGTCTCAGCTCAGGCGCTCTTTCTTTGTATCGGCCCCTGAAACGGCTCTGGGAACTCCGTTGCAGCTCTCGGAGGTTAATTCCCTTTGGACTTTTGGCAGGGTTATTCGATATAAATATCTTGTTGCTCTAAAGGCTGCTCAAATAAACATTCTTGGGAAGAGCAGCCCCATCTTGTTGGATTTCCAGATCTTTGAGACCTTGTTTGAGTTCACTAAGTGCACTAACTCATCCCCCATCCTTAAAAGCCCTTCCCTGCAGAAGCCACGGGGCTGAGTACCAATGAGTAGTTGTGTGTTCATTTTCCCCACAACAACAACCCTGTGAGTTGAGTTGGGCTGAGAGACTGGCCCCAAATCCCCCAGCCTGCTTCATGACCAAGGCGGGTCTTGAACTCACAGCCTCTTGCTTTCTACTTCGGAGGCTTAACCAGTAGACCAAACTGGTTCCCTTATATACTTATCAAGCTTGGCACAATCCTTCATCCAGTGCATCATTAATGTTCTTATATGAGACACTATAATTTATCAAATCCTAAAACCCAGATAATTTTCTACTGCTTTTTAGTCATACAGTTGTTTCTAGGAGGAAATCATAAATATTTTTCTGGAAAGTTGGTAATGTTTAAATAACATAAAAGTATATTTGCCTGAGAATTGTTATAAATCTTGTATAATAGCAATTTATCAACCCTATTATATTAATGACAACATAGAAAAATTGATGACTTAACGACAAAATGTTGTATCTTCCCACTTTCATGACAAAGATTAAAAAAACTAAAGATTATTTGAGTACCATTTTAAAATCAGTTTTTATCCACTTAATTATCATACCATCCACCCCTCACTTAACTGGGTTTCTGATCACATCACAAAATTGTTTGTTACTCTTTCCTGAGATCGAGTTATATCAGCAGTATTTCCATAATGTATTTGGGAAATGAAATAATATGTGAGGATGACTTGCATAGAGCACATAAGTTATATCCCCCCCCTTTCCCACAACCCATTTAGAAAGGGCAGTGATAGGAGGGAATGACTTTTGGGGGTGGAGGAGAGATTCTGCCTGGGGAAGAAGCAGATAAGAGGAGGACACCTACAGCTGCATAAAAAAAGGGTCGGTGGGAGATTTGTACTTTCTGACTCCCCAAATCCTGTCAGTGCAGCATTACAGCAAAGTGGGCCTAGCTCAGGTTTCCTGTCTGGGCTTCCTGGGAGAGGATTACCCTGACAATTTTCTTCTTGACAAATCCGTGTTTCTGATAAGCAACCTGTTGCTTTCAGGGAGTTCATAAATCTCCTTTTTTTCTGTTGTTCAACTATATTTTGTCAAAATCTATATTGTCAAAATATGATCAACAATTTTTTGTGAACTTTTTTCGTTCACTTGTAAGATAGTGGTAACACCTATTTTCCTAATGAAGCATGTCTGTAAATTAGACAACTACAGAAGAAAGATTAAATATTGAAAAAGCGTCTGGGATAAGAAACAAAGTTTTCTGCTTTTAAAATTGTTCCCATTCTAGTTCCATCCTTTCCTGGAGAAGAATGAGTATGTCAATATTTCGGACAATAAACTCTACATGGATCCAAATGGAAAGGTAGCATCAGATCTGCTCATTATGGGCTTCTTGGTTCTTCCCAGGGATGATCCCAGGAGAGAAACTCTGGCGTATTTTGAAAGACAGAGACTTTCTATCAACCAAGATGTTCTTTCACGGCTAAAGTTGCTCAACAAGGTAAGAGAAATTTTGGTGTCTTTCCTCTGTTTTCCAAAGCCTGAGGTCCCATTTCAAGAGGGCTGATGCTATTCCCCAAAGGTGGTTGACCTTCACCGAGAACTGAATCTGGGCAGTAGAAACCGGATTTTTTCCCTTAGGCTGCTTGGGAGGCTTCAATATTGTTCCATTTTGTGGACCCCGTACAATTAAGGGTCTCCATCAAACGGGTGAGAATCCCACAAGGGCTGGGGAATGTGTCCCTAGTAGCTTCTGGTTGTTTGCTCCTTGTGCCCAGAAGAGCAACGAAGGCGGCAATTCTGCTGACCGGGGCCTGAATCCAGGCTTGGACTGTATCGGATGGGATTGAATCGTGAGTGGACGGAGGTCCTTTTGGCCCCATTGGGGGAAAGAAGCTTCCTCTCGTCCTGCTTGGGGAAAAGTGTCCCCTGAAGGGGCAGCTCCATAATCTGGGAGGCTCTTAAGGAGGCCAGACCTGGCCAGAGCTCTCCATGCCTCCCTTTCACCCTCCCTGGGATGGAGCAATGGGCCTTCTGCTCCTAGGAAGCAGCTCCAAGGCTTTCAGTTCACCTGAAATTATCAAGATTGTTCTGATATCACACCTTAAAATTTATGGGTGTAAGAAGAGGGGAGAAATGCGTGTTAATGGGGTCATGAGAAGGAACCGGCTTAATGCTGAAATCTTTTCTCAGTTCCATCCAGGGGTGGGATTCAAATTTTGTAACAACTGGTTCTGTGGGCGTGGCTTAAATTTATGGGCAAACCAAATACAAGTGGTCCTCGCTTAATGGCCAGTTGCTTACCAAGTGTTCCAATTTATGACTGATCTCCCCAGAGCTCCTTGATCTGTTTTTGGAGTTTTGACAACCATAAACACAAACACACAAACACACACGTGCACACAGCCTTCTGACCCTGCTATTCTTTGATTCTGTAAGGATTTCCTGTTGGAGCAGGGGGTTGGACTAGATGACCTCCGAGATCCTTTGCAGGCCAGCCCTAGATTTTTGTGTTGCTTCAAACAGTCTTCTGAAGCCAGGGTTTGTGTCCTTCCTTCCTTCCCTCCCTCCTTCCGTGTATTTATCTATCCATTCATATATATCATTCACTTTCTCCATTCTCCCCCTTTCTTTCTTATTCTTTCTTTGTCCCTTCCTTCCATCTCTCCCTTTCTTTGTCTATCCCTTTTCTTCCTTTTGCTTCCTTTCTCTCTTTTCTTTCTCTTTCTCTCTTCTTTCTTCTCTCTCTCTTCCTCTTCTCTCATTCCCTCTATTTCACTCTTTCCCTCTCTTTTTCTCTTTCCCCCTCTCTGTATCACTCTCTTTCTCTAACTCCCCCCACTCCACTCTGTGTGTGTGTGTGTGTGTGTGTGTGTGTGTGTGTGTGTGTGTGTGTAAAAAAGAGGCATGGATAAGTCTGACCAGATCTGGTCTCTTTAAGAACCTCCCCAACTATGAACCGGCCCTTTCAGGGGACACTTTTCCCCAAGCAGGACGAAGCTTCTCTCCCAATGGGACCAAAAGGACCTCCACCCAATCATGATTCAAATTCATCTGAATTCAGGCCCTGGTCAACAGAATTCCCTTTTTTCTTTGCTAGTTTGGGCACAAGGAGCAAACAAACCTGGAGCTCTTAGTGACACATTCCCCAGCCCTTGTGGGTTTCTCACCAGTTTGAAGGAGATGCTAAACCATAGATGGTTCACAAAATGGAGCAGTGAGAGAAGGTAAGGGTGTCGGTGGGGGATAGCGAAGCGGCCGGGTCCCTATCTTCCCCCCTCTCTCCCCCACTCTGTGTGTGTGTGTGTGTGTGTGTCTGTGTCTGTGTGTGTGTGTCTGTGAATGTGAATGTGTGTGTGTGTCTCCCTCAAAGCTGTGGCTGGGCCAAGCCAGCAAGCTCTCCTTGGTGCTCTTCGCTACTTCTTTCATTTCTTCTTTTTCAAATCCAGACTGGCTGAACAACGATTGCCAGACCGCGGTGGAACCGTCCAATCGGGCGACCCTCCTCCTCCTCCTCCTCTTCCTCCTCCTCTCGCACCCGGCAGCTGTGGATGGATCAGAAGGGTGCAGTTGTTTGGGGAGACACTCGTTCCTCAAGTGAGCAGCCACCCACCCCGTACTCGGTTTTGCTGTGCTTTGGCATTTGCTTGAGGAGCATCTCCCCATGCGCGTGGACCCTCCCGGCCCTGCCACAACCACTGGTTGTAAGAGAAGGAGGACGAGGAGGAGGAGAAGTGTCGCCTGAAGGGACGCTTCCACCGCAGTCTGGCAATCGTTGTTTAGCCAGTCTGGATTCCAAAAAGAAGAAATGAAAGAAGTAGTGAAGAGCGCCAAGGAGAGCTTGCTGGCTTGGCCATGCCGCTGCTTTCAGGGAGACACACACACACACACACACACACACACACACACACACACACAGAGTGTTCTGTACAGTCATTTGCATACTCGTAGCCCCGCGTTGCGATTGGCTAAAGCGCGCGGCGACCGGATTGGTCGAGCGAGCCGCACTGATTGGCCCGTTGCGAATCCCCCGCGATTGGTGGAAACTAATCGCGGGAGATTCGAAGCGGTGCCATTGGCTGCGGCCGCTGCGGCTGGGAAATAAAAAGCCGCAGTTTTTCCCTCTTAAGCTAAGCTGTACCAGGAGCACAATAAAGAGCTGAAACCAGTCACTGACTCCGAGCTTCCTTCCTGCGACGGACACAACACTGGCGACGAGGATGGGATCCAGGGAATAACCACCGAGCACGTGTCCCGAGGAAGACAAAGACCGACTAGATGGCCAGCATGACCCCGCCCGCGCCGTTCAACCCGGCTACCGAGGACTGGGAATCGTACACGGACCGATTCCTAATGTTCCTCGAGAGTAGCAACTTGAAGGATGCGAACGGGCAGAAGAAAAGAGCCGTCTTCCTGACGCACTGCGGGCCCGCAGTGTTCAAGATGGCCAAAGCCCTCGCAAAACCCGCAGATGTAAAGGCGATGGACTGGGGCGATCTCGAGCCGTTGCTTCGAAACCACTACGCCCCCGCCGTGCCCATCCTCATCCGGCGGGACGAATTCTATCGGCGGAACCAGCGGCAGGACGAGAGCGTCAGCGATTTCATAGCTGCCCTGCGGGACCTAGGGGGGATGTGTGAGTTTCGGGATTTGGACGATGCCCTCCGAGACCGCGTGGTCCTAGGCCTCAGGGACCAGGCACTGAAGAGCCGACTGATGGCAAAGGGCGACATCGACCTCGCCGACGCCCTGGCAGAAGCCTCCGCGGCCGAAGCCACCCAGAAGTCAGCAGCCCGGCTTCGGAAGGCAGAAAACGGGGACCGCACCGACAACCCCGAGGCGAACCGACGAGAGACCACCACACACCATGGGGACCTGGACTCCGCCTCAGACACCACGGAAGAGGAGGAAGACGTCCATCGGCTCCAGGCAGGACGGGACCGACGAGATCAACGAGGTCGTAAGTCGGGGCCCCAGTGCGCCGGGTGCGGGGGCAGCCACCCTCGGTCAGAATGCCGTTTCATCGACGCGATCTGCCGGCATTGCAACAAGAGGGGCCACATCGCCCGAGTCTGCCGACTCAGAAAAACACACAGCCCCCGCCGCCGAGACCAGAGCAACCGGGGGCGAGACAACACCCCCCCAGACCCAGAGACCGCCAAGCCGAAAATCGCTGGAGCCGAGACACCCGGGGGCGACGAAACGGGGAAGGCCGCCAGAGGGAGGAAACCCACCAGACGGTCACCATCGGTAACGCCGAAACCACCGATGCCCGAAAAGTCTACGTAGAAGTGAACATCGAGGGCGAGCCATGCCGGATGGAGGTGGACTCCGGGTCCTACCTTTCCATGGTCTCCTGGAAAGAAATCAAGCGGCTGGTGCCAACCATCCAGAAAGGAGGTCTGGAGAACCAGAAGTTGGTGATCAAGGACTACCAGGGGAACCGCATCCCCGTCATCGGAACCGGACAGTTCGAAGTGACTTTCAAGGACCGCACCGCAAAGCTTCCCCTGACGATCGTGGACCGAAACCGACCCAGCCTCTTAGGACTCCAATGGTTCGCACCACTCGGCATCGAGGTTACGGGCATAAACCACATCACAGAAGCCGACTGGGAACAGCAACTGGCAAAGGACTTCCAAGAAGTATTCGACGGCACCCTAGGCAAGTACCGAGGGCCCCCTATCTCTTTCAGCCTAGACCCCAACATCACCCCCATACGCCTAAAACCGAGATGGGTGCCTTTTGCACTCTGAAAAAAAATCGACGAGCAGATTGACAAGCTCGTCAAACAGGGGTTTTTGCAACCAATCGACCACGCCTGATGGGAGACCCCAATAGTCACCCCAGTTAAGCCAGATGGGTCAGTAAGAATCTGCGGGGACTATAAGGCCACCCTCAATTGCGCCCTGCAACAAAGCGCCTACCCCGTCCCAGTAGTGCAACACCTACTACACTCGCTGGGGGGCAAGGTCTTTGGGCTCGACCTGGCGCAAGCCTATCAGCAGCTGCCGGTCGATGAAGAAACCGCCGAAGCGCAAACAATAGTCACCCACCGGTAACCGACTCCAGTTTGGAGTCAGCGTGGCCCCGGGAATTTTCCAGAGCCTCATGGAGAGACTGCTGCGAGGAATAAAAGGGGTGGTCCCCTATTTCGATGACGTACTAGTGTCGGCAGCCAACCGGGAAGAACTAGAGGGTCGCCTAAGGGAGGTACTAGAAAAATTCAAGGGGGCCGGGCTAAAAGTGAAGAGAGAGAAATGCCAGCTTTGCACAGAGCAAGTCGAGTTCCTAGGGTACCTCCTAGACCGACATGGCATCCACCCAACCGGAGACAAAATCAAAGCCATCAAGGAAGCCCCCACACCCAAGAACAAAACAGAGCTGCAGGCATTTCTGGGACTGCTAAATTTTTACAATGTGTTCTTGCCCCAAAAGGCGACCGCGGCAGAGCCATTGCATAGGCTCCTGGATAAGACGGCTAAATGGACCTGGGGGAAACGTGAGGACACCGCATTCAGGAACACCAAGGACCTGCTCACCTCGGATGCCGTCCTCATACAATATAACGAGACCCTATCCCTCGCCGTCACATGCGACGCCTCACCCTTTGGCGTCGGCGCCGTCCTCAGCCATACACTTCCGGACGGAAAAGAAGCACCCATCGCTTTCTTTTCAAGAACACTCAGCAAACCAGAAAGGAACTACAGCCAGTTAGACAAGGAGGCCCTGGCCATCGTTGCAGCAGTAAAGAAGTTCCACGAGTACCTCTACGGCCGCCGATTCACCATTATCACAGACCACAAGCCGTTGCTGGGAATCCTGGCTGGGAACAAGGCCACCCCGAACATCCTATCCCCCAGGATGACAAGGTGGTCCGAGTTCCTCGCCGCCTACGACTACCGGCTCACACACCGACCCGGTAAGACGATCGCCCACGCAGACGCGCTGAGCCGCTCGCCACTACCCGACCTAGACACCGACCCAGCCCCCACGACGACCACTCTCAGCATAGAGGCATTGCCCGACCTACCCATAACCGCGTCAGACATTGCCCGAGAAACTAATAAAGACAAACGTCTGGCGCGGGTATTACATTGGGTAGAAAAAGGGTGGCCGGAAAAAGAGAACGATGAATCATTCAGGACATTCCGGAACAGGCAAACAGAACTGTCATTACAGAAAGGTTGTTTGTTATGGGGAGACAGGGTGGTCATACCAGAAAAATTGCAAGGGAAAGTATTAAAATTGTTGCACGAAGGGCACCCGGGCATCGTGCGGACAAAAGCCTTGGCCAGAAGTTACGCTTGGTGGCCAGGCATGGACAAGGAGATCGAGGCTTGGGTGGCCAAGTGCTCACGCTGCCAAGAAACCAGACCAAATCCTCCCGCCGCACCAATCCTAGAATGGGAAACCCCCAGGGGGCCATGGTCTAGGATCCATATAGATTTTGCCGGGCCCACAAAAGGGAACACATTCCTCATCACGGTGGATGCTTACTCCAATTGGCTGGAGGTAAGCAACATGAAAACCACCACAACAGAAGCTGTCACCAAGGTACTCAACAAGCTCTTCGCAACCCACGGCCTCCCTGATGTCATCGTGTCAGACAACGGGCCCCAATTCACCTCGCTAGAATTTGAAAAATTCCTAGCGGAACGGGGCATACGACACGCACTGACAGCGACGGCACATCCGGCGGCCAATGGTAGGGCGGAACGGATGGTTCAATTTACAAAGAAAACCCTCCAAAAAATCGAACACGGGGACATACAAGAAAAAATAAATAAAATGCTCCTAATACAACATATAACCCCAAACACAACGACAAACAAAAGCCCGGCAGAATTACTGATGGGGAGGAAACTAAGGTCCCCACTCGACAGACTACACCCCACATACAACCCGGAAAAACCCCCGGACTCATCAAGCAAGCACCGGGTTTTTGCACCAGGCGACGCAGTCTACGCAAAGAACCTTACCGGAGACCCACTATGGGTACCGGCAACTATAACCCAACTGACAGGACCCCACTCCTACCGGCTGCAGACAACTGACGGACAAACAAGGAAACGCCACATCGATCAATTAAGATCAAGGACAAGAAACACAACCGACACGCAATCAAACACAGACGACCCCATTAACACAGACCAAGAGGGGAGGGAATATACAGGGGATCAAGAAAGAATAGAAAATAACCAGCAATACTCACCGGTCAACAGCCAGCTCGAAGCCTCACCAGGAAGAAACAGCCAGGCCAGGTCAACCAGCCTGGAAAGACTAGGCGGGAGCGGCGAGAGTCGCAGCTCGACCAAACCGGGTAGACCGGGAGGGAGCTGCAACAAGAGGCCCAGCGACACCTTCCAGGCGGTTCCATCGACGAGGCCAAGAGAAACAGAGGTACTGACCGAACCGGCCGGGAGCCAAACAACAACTAACCTGCGCAAGTCCAGTAGGCAAGTACGAAGCCCCGCCTACCTATGGGACTACGTTACGTAGGACCGAACCAAGAGGGGAGGGGTGTTCTGTACAGTCATTTGCATACTCGTAGCCCCGCGTTGCGATTGGCTAAAGCGCGCGGCGACCGGATTGGTCGAGCGAGTCGCACTGATTGGCCCGTTGCGAATCCCCCGCGATTGGTGGAAACTAATCGCGGGAGATTCAAAGCGGTGCCATTGGCCGCGGCCGCCACGGCTGGGAAATAAAAAGCCGCAGTTTTTCCCTCTTAAGCTAAGCTGTACCAGGAGCACAATAAAGAGCTGAAACCAGTCACTGACTCCGAGCTTCCTTCCTGCGACGGACACGACACACAGAGTGGGAGAGAGAGAGGGGGAAGATAGGGACCCGGCCGCTTCGCTATCCGCCACCATCACCCTCACCTTCTCAGGGCAGGCGAGGGAAGGGGAGGGTGAGGGGCAGGGCCAGCCGCTTCAGCAAGGTGAAGAGGGGGCGACCAAGCACAGGTGAGGAGAAGCCTGGGAATGGCGACTCCCAAGGGGCTTTGAGGTCGGACGGCCTGGAGCGGTCGAGATCCAAGTGAGAATTGCACCACAGGTTCACCTGATCGCCCACTTCTTTGGTGTTGGCTTTACGGAGCCACGGATTGAGGCCTGAGCTCACATGCAACAGCAGTGCCTTTAACTGCGCTCGCTTGTATGTGTCAAAATAATCCGGCGAAGACACTGGAGGAGTCACTCAGGTAGACCTGCCCCCTCCGCAGTCCCCCTCCTGCAGAAAGCGGCCATTCCCTGAGCTAAGAAGGCAAGGAGCTGCGGCTCGACTCACCCAATTCCTAGGACTACCCCAATGGTCCCAATTCTTCTAGGAGAGGGCAGCTCCACCTGGCAATCCCCCTTTCCCTCGGTGCTCTGACTTCCCGTGGCCCACCTCCAGCCTGAACACCAGGTCGGACCACTAGAAGGCCACTTCCCTGCTTCTCAATGGCGCTCCTGTACCAGCCACTGCAGGACCCTCCACCTCCTTCCCCAAATTCTCCCTCAAGTTCGAAATGACAACGCCTGTTGCCTACATGGGTGCAACCGGGTGGGCGTGGCACGGCCAACCAGGGGTGATTATTCTCGGTCCAACAAAGGGGCTGCAGGTGGGAGAGGGAAGGGATGGTAGGCAAATGGGCCATGCTCTCTGGTCTCCCTCCCCCACACCTCTGCCTCACCGCCGGCAGGGTCCAGCAGCTGCGTGAATCCCAGCTAATCCCATGTGGAGAGGCTCATGGTCTCCTGCTGCTGGGAAAGCAAGAGAGTTTTTCCTGGCACAGCGAAAAGTTTGCAACTTCCCCTCCAATAGGGAAACGGGCGGCTCTGGGCAGCCCATTTGAATCCTGTTTCTCTCTTCCCCCCGGAGCTGTGCCGGGAAAGACTCTCTTGCTCTCCCAGCAGTAGGAGAACATGAGCCTCTTCACATGTCTTCCAGTACAGCGAAATGTAGCTCTGGTCCCCACCAGTCTGCATCTCGCCCGCCGCCTGGATTCACCGCAGATACTGGGCCTTACCTGCTGGGGGTGAGGGCGGCGGGTGGTGGCAGCAAAAGGCAAGTGGGGTGGGGGGTAAAGGTGACTGGCAGTGGCAGGTAGGCGACTGGGCCCCGGAGCTTGCAGAGCCTCACTCACCCAGGGAGATCAGGCAGGGCCACAGCGGAAGGCATGCAGCAATGGCTGGCCTGGGGAGTGGGCAAAAGCAGGCTGCAAGCGATGCCGTGAATGCACGATAAGGACTGACTGGGCGCGGAGGGGAGGGGCGGGCAGAGAGGGGCGGGGCCAGTCAGTGGTGCAATTTGCCAGTTCTCTGAACTGCGCAGAATCATAACAACCGGTTCTATGGAACTGGACAGAACCAGTACAATCCCACCACTGGTTCCATCTCTCCAGACTTTTCTATTTAATAAAGTCCTTTTTTTTTTTTTGGCAATGTGAGATGCCAAAAGCAAAAGAGAGGAACTAAAGGAAGAATCTTTCAGGAGTTATATCTCCAACCATTTGTAAATAGTGAGAGATTTTGTCTTTACTTAAGTGAAGACCAGAGGCTAATATCTAATATCTTGTCTATTATCCATTTTTACCTCCATTTTCAATGGACGGAGCGTCCTAACACATTTCCTTTGGCAATCCTGTTTTTTTTCTGCTCAGTCCTTTCCTCAATCTGAATGTGTGGAAAGTTGTCATCCTGGATTTGTCAAGAGGGCTCGAGAAGGAGAGCCAGTTTGCTGTTACGACTGCGTTCCTTGTCCGGAGGGGACCTTCTCCACTCAGAAAGGTGGGTGACACCAGAGGAAAATGGGAGGCCTGGTGGAACTGGATCCATCCAGAGCATTGTCATGAAAGTGTGAATTAAAAAAGACTTTGAAGCATAATTGATTTCCAGTTTATTTCCAAAATGCCCCATTTCTTCTCTAAACAGAAGAACAAAAAGACTGTGAAGGAAGGGCTGGATAGAGAGAGGTGGCAGTGGAAGATTGGGCAAGCTTTACTACTGCCAGAGAAAATATTTCTTCTTTTTACCTTGGATGTGTCCTTCCTTCCACATTTACTTCTCTAGGAATACCTGAATTCCTTAAAATGTGAGGAATTGGTTTAGGTCCACCTCCTGAAAGGAGGATTGCAGTGCAGTCTACATGGGTTCCCTTTGAGGAACACTGAAAAGGTATTGCTGATATATGAGATGCACAATGTGGTGGCATGGATAGTGATGCCTGTATCTGGCTGCACCCATATCACCACTGCTCCAATGGCCATTCCAAATTATTTGCAGCAGTCACTTGATCCGCCAGCATCCTCTGAGGCAAGTAAACAAGAATTGCCACCTGGCAGGTAAGTTTCTCTAGAAAGATTAATTGATTCATTATTTACCTTTAGTAATGCAGGTTCCTATCAATATTCTGAACATTACAAAGGAAATCTTTCAAGTCCTAAGCCTTCACTCAATTTCATAGCCTATCAAAAAATATATCGTAGGTATATTTTTTAAAAAGTGATACACTTATTTTCTGTCTCTGGAGATATTAAGAAATCCATCCCAGAAAATGCTCTCAATAATCACTTGTTGCCAAAGAACGTACAATATATCTTGAAATGCAAAGGACAAAGAAATATGCGGTTGGTTTTCCCCCTCAGATACAGAAAAATGCACCAAGTGTCCAGATGATAAATACCCAAATAAAGAAAGAGTCCAATGTATCCCCAAAGTGATAACCTTCCTGTCTTATGAAGAACTTCTGGGCATCATCCTGGTCTCTTTTGCCCTATTCTTGTTCCTAACCACAAGCCTTGTTTTAATCATCTTCATCAAATACCGAGAAACTCCCCTTGTCAAAGCCAACAACCGGGACCTCTCCTACATCCTCCTGGTCTCCCTCCTGCTTTCCTTCTTGTCTTCTTCTCTCTTCATTGGTCAACCAAGGAAAGCCACCTGCCTTCTCCGACAAACGGTTTTCAGCATCATCTTCTCGGTCGCTGTTTCTTCTCTCTTGGCCAAAACCATCACGGTGGTGCTGGCTTTCCTGGCCACAAAACCAGGAAACCGAGTGAAGAGATGGTTGGGGAAGAGCTTGGCCAACTCCATCATCCTTTCTTCTTCTGCTGTCCAAATTCTCATTTGCTCCATCTGGCTGGGAGTTTCTCCCCTTCCCTGACGCTGACCTCCACTCCCAGCCTGGAGAGATCATCCTGCAATGCAACGAAGGGGCCGTTGTCATGTTCTACGTCACCCTCAGCTGCATGGGCTTCCTGGCTGCCATCTGCTTCACGGTGGCTTTCCTGGCCAGGGATCTGCCTGGGGCCTTCAACGAAGCCAAGTTGATCACCTTCAGCATGCTGGTCTTCTGCAGTGTCTGGGTGACTTTTGTGCCCACCTACCTGAGCACCAAAGGGAAACACATGGTGGCTGTGCAGGTCTTCGCCATCCTGGCCTCCAGTGCTGGTCTGCTGGGCTGCATCTTCATCCCCAAGTGCTACATTATCCTTCTGAGACCAGACCTGAACACAAAGGAGCAGCTTACAGCCAGAACAAATGTAAAAACATAAGACATAACACTGTGACATTTAAAGAATCGTAAAATTTCATTTCATTTCAAAGTAGACACTAATTACTTCAAATTAGATAGTGTGCAGGAATCAAAAAAATCATGCCTACATTTTTCAATGGGAAATGTTTGAACGATTGTTATCCTTGTAACTCTCTCCATCTCAATAAATCTTGCTAAAGGAAACTCTGAAAATCATTCAGAGGAATTTGTTGTTCAGCCACTGCCAATGAATTTGATACCTTAGTCGTACTGATAGCAGCTAAAAGTGTATCTATGAGAGAATGAATAGGAAGAGTGGTAAGATGGCTTGTGTGGGAGCCAAGCTCCAACTATGTTGTTTGACAATCTCCATGAAAGCCATTGGCCATCCCACCAAGCCAGAGAAGGCAGAGGTCTCCAGGTCTCCAGGTCCTCTTGCTTAGATGTTCTCATCCAATAAGCTCCTGCCCTGTGAAAGAGGCTTCTCCATGAGATCCACCATCCTTTCTCCATCCCCTGATTAAAGCCGGTTCTTTTCCCCAATGCTTGAGCTAGTTGAGACCGGAGTCCAGAAGATGCAGAAGGAGGAGAAGCCCCAGGGGAGAGTCAGGCTGCATCCTGACGAAATTGGGCTCATTGTGGCTGCACCGTGTGAATAGTTGCAAGCAGGAGTTTGGGGGCGTCTCAAACTCCACCAGAGGAAAGAGGGTCTTTCTTTCTCTCCAAGGTGGGAAGCCCAGCAGTGCAACCCTTGAAGGCTTCACCTGGGGGTTCACCTCAGTCCTCTGGGGGTGGACGAGGGGAAGGTCCAGGGAGGAAGGAAGGTTGTCTCCCATATTCACTGCAGGATCTTCATGGACGGACAGGTTGCTATCAGGTTGGTTTTCATTCACCTGCTGCAACTTCCAATTTTGGGGATTGTTTCGGTCTGATGCAGCTGCTGCTTTGGAGCCACCACCACCCTTGCCTCCCCATTTTGGGGGGTGGGTGGGCCCTTGACTCCCCCTCCAAATGGCCCAATGTACCCCAGAAAAGCATAGAGGAGACCCAGCCTTAGACCCGGGGGAGGGTTGGCTCTCTGGGAAGGGGCCCTGAGCCCACTGAGGGTCTCCATCTGCAGGGAGCCCTTTCAGGAGGGCAGGAAACCTGGGCATGAACTAGCCAGGATTGCTCCTTCTTTCATCACCACATCTCAGCCTTGTTTCCTTTCAGCAAGAAAAGCATATTTGCTTCCCACAGATAATTGTCCAAATCTGGAGCTCTGAAACTTGGAGCCGAGTCCTTCTTCACGGGCTCATTCCCAGCCCTGTAGAGGAGCCTCTTCCCCCCTATGATGAAGGGAAAGGCTGGGGATTTATTTCTTCCTCCCTCTTGGCTCCCCAGGGAGTTTTCCAGCCGCCACCTTGGAAACCAGTCCAGTGAATGGAAAAATACAAGGAATAATGCAGAATTATGTCCTGTCCTGAGCCAGGAAGCCCTGAATGTGGAGAATTCTTGGCTTGCCCCAAGATTTAGACCTTGATTGTCCCTGCATAATTTCAGGCTCTGGCCCTCCTGCCCTCATGGCCCCTTTCCCCCTTGAGAGGTTTCTCTCAAAAGGGGGCACATCACTCCTGCAAGACTCATTTCAGTCCATTTCCAGGTGGACAGTTTAAAATAAATCCTCATTATAATCCCTTTTGACACAGGCAGCCTCATGGACGCACCCAAAATCCAAGGCCTGAATGGCCCCTTTGGTCTTCTCTGGTATTAGAAATTGTTATGTATTTGCATAGTCACCTTGGATAAGTCGGTCCGGACGGCGGGAAATTTGAAGAGCCGTCATTGGCCGCAAGCTGCGAGCAGCCCGCTATAAAAAAGGCTGCCGCGGTTTCACTGGTATTCAGTTCTACAGAGAATAAAGAGAATAAAAGATCAACTGGGTCTTGAGTCTTCCTTCCCACAACATAACACTGGCGACGAAGGTGGGATACCCCAATTGTTACTTCTATTAAACCAGATGGGTCCGTACGTATCTGCGGAGACTACAAGGCAACCCTCAACCATGCGCTACAACAAAGTGCATACCCAGTTCCGGTGGTACAGCACCTATTACATTCTTTTGGGGGAGGTAGAATCTTCGCGAAATTGGACCTTGCGCAAGCCTACCAACAATTGCCAGTTGACCGAGAAACAGTGGAAGCACAAACAATTGTGACCCACAGGGGGGCATTCAAATGCAACAGACTGCAATTTGGAGTTAGTGTGGGCTCCGGGGTATTCCAGAGCTTAATGGAACGCCTATTACAAGGAATAAAGGGGGTGGTACCATACTTTGACGACGTATTAGTATCAGCCAGGGACAAAGAACAACTGAAAGACTGCCTGACGGAGGTCTTATGAAAATTTAAAGAGGCGGGACTTAAAGTTAAAAAAGAGAAGTGCCAATTAGCCACTGATAAGGTTGAATTCCTGGGATACCTCATAGACAAAGAAGGGATCCACCCCACTGAAGACAAAATCAGAGCAATAAAGGAAGCTCCCAGACCCGAAAATAAAACAGATTTACAAGCTTTTTTGGGACTTATTAATTTTTACAATGTATTTTTGCCACAAAAAGCAACGGTAGTGGAACCACTACATAGGTTGCTTGATAAGAAAGCTACATGGACCTGGGGGGCGACGAGAAGAAACAGCATTCCAGGGAATCAAAGACTTACTTACATCAGACTGTGTGCTAATACAATACAGTGAAACCCTGCCACTAACATTAACATGCGATGCGTCACCATTCGGCATCGGTGCCATACTCATCCACATATTACCCAATGGAAAAGAAGCACCTATCACATTCTATTCAAAAACTCTATCAAAAACGGAGCAGAATTACAGCCAATTAGATAGAGAGGCATTGGCCGCAATAACAGGAGTAAAAAGGTTCCACGAGTACATCTATGGCAGAAACTTTTCACTTGTCACAGACCACAAACCTCTTTTAGGAATCCTCGCAGGAAACAAAGCTACACCTAACATACTGTCACCGCGGATGACGAGGTGGTCCGAATTCCTCGCAGCATATAACTACAACTTGATCTACCGACCAGGAAAAAACATAACATAATGCCCTGAGCCGTTCCCCCCTATCTGAGTTAGAAGATGATCCTGCACCAACCACATCAACCATGCAAATCGAGACATTGGCAAACCTACCCATAACAGCAACAGATATTGCTAGGGAAACCACGAGAGACAGAAACCTGGCACGGATTTTAAATTGGGTAGGTAAAGGGTGGCCAGAGACCACAAGTGACGAGACTGTTAAACTGTTTCGGACTAGACAAACGGAACTATCTATCTTAAAAGGATGTGTACTATGGGGGGATAGGGTGATCATACCGGACATATTGAAGGAAGGAATACTTGAATTATTGCATGAGGGTCACCCGGGTATTGTCAGAATGAAGTCCCTGGCTAGGAGTTATGTATGGTGGCCAGGGATGGATAAGGATATTGGGGAATGGGTAGCAATGTGCAAATGATGCCAAGAAACTAGACCTGCACCCCCTTCTGCACCTGCACTCGACTGGGAAACACCTAGGGGGCCATGGTCTAGAATACACATTGATTTTGCAGGACCAACTAAAGGACACACATTCTTAATAGTGGTAGACGCTTACTCAAATTGGCTAGAGGTAAGCATTATGCACTCAACCACAACAGAAGCTGTTATTAGACAACTAAGGAAGCTTTTTACAACACATGGATTGCCGGATTTAGTTGTATCTGACAACGGACCGCAATTCACGGCACTAACATTTGAGAGGTTCCTAGCCGAACAAGGGATAAGGCATGCACTAACAGTGCTGGGTCGGCCGGCTATGAATGGACGGGTGGAACGCATGGTCCATTATACTAAGGAAACACTACACAAATTGGGAACTGGAGATATACAGGAAAAGATATATAAGCTACTAACTATACAGCACATTACACCAAACACCACAACAAATAAAAGCCCAGCAGAACTATTAATGGGAAGAAAACTAAGATCTAACCTAGACAGACTACACCCCACATATAGCCCTGAAAAGCCAACAGACTCCTCCAGTAAGTGCCGCATATTCAAAACAGGGGACTTAGTCTATGCAAAAAACCTCACGGGGGAACCATTGTGGATACTGGCAACAATAACCCAAATAACAGGACCCCAGTCATACAGGGTAGAGACAGAGGACGGAAAGAGCTGGAGGAGACACATAGATCAAATCAGATCAAGGGCCACACTGAGAAACACTAACAATCAAAGGGAAGAATGGGAAGAACTTACACAAACACAGGAATCATCTCAAATATTACACAAAAATAACCAAACCAGAGAGGGGGGAGACCCCTCAAACACAAATGAGAGGGGAGGGGGAGACCCTCCACAAGTACGAGAAGTAACAAAACAAACCCTAACAACAATACAACAACCAATACTAACAGTAGCCCCGATTGGAAATCGCAAACACGTACCTGAAACCATAGAAGAAGAAGACAACTTTGAAAGACTGGAGCAGGCTTCGGAGAACCATCAAGAAGCCACTCCTGGCGGGAGCAGCCGAGCCGACTCGACCAGCCCGGAAAGGCCAGGCGGGAGTGGCATGGCTGACTCTACCTTCCAGGAAGCTCCACGGAAGAGAACGGGAGAAACAGCGAACCCGTCCGAACAGTCCGGAGACAAAACCACGACTGAATTGCGCAGGTCCAGTCAAACCCATAAGAGCCCCACCTATTTACGTGACTACGTAACATAGGAAAGGCCTGATTGGTTGGACTGGACCACATGGGGAGGGGTGTTATGTATTTGCATACTCACCTTGGATAGGTCGGTCCAGACAATGGGAAATTTGAAGAGCCATCATTGGCCGCGAGCCGCGAGCAGCCCACTATAAAAAAGGCTGCCGCGGTTTCGCCAGTGTTCAGTTTTACAGAGAATAAAGAGAATAAAAGATCAACTGGGTCTCGAGTCTTCCTTCCCACAATGCAACAGAAATCCCTCTTAAATTCTAAGATTCCTTCCCTCCCTCCTCTCATCAAAGCCATTGCTTAAAAGTGGGGAGGGATCCAATGTCCAGAGCAGAAGAGGGTGGCCAAATTCAGGAGTTGAGGGGGGTCGTTTCCAGTGGAGGAAACCTCCTCGGGGGCATCTTGTTAGCCAGCTAGATCAGAACCGCTGGTGCCTGTTGCCCTTCATCCCACACTTGCGAATGAAGACGACTGGCATTCCTCCATTAGACCTTTGTCACCTGGAAAGCATCCACCCATCCCAAGAAAGCAACCTGAGGGGAATATCTAAGGTGACACTTTCTGAGTGGCACTTCCTGAATCCAAGACTGAGCTCTTCCCTCCTTGAATCGCCTGCCATGAGCCCAGTTCTCCAGGGGTCTCCAAGAGGGGGGAAAAGACCAGCCAGGACCTGCAGAGACCTGCAGGCATGGAATGGCCTCCCTGGGAAGGTGGAGGGTTCATCCCACCTGCAGGTTCCTAAGGAGGGGCTGGACAACCATGGGGGGGGGGGGCAGCCTTCCCAGCCACACAGCCAGGAAACCACCCGAGGAGGCGGCTGGGGAGAAGTCCGGCCAGTTCTGCCTCCCTCTCTGGCTCTGAAGCTCCCCTTCCCCCCTGGGCCGCCTGGGTGGGAGCCTCTCCTCCTCTCCCAGCCTGCAGGGATCCTCCTCCTCCTGCTCTGGGCGATGGGGCTGCCCTGGGTGGCTGGTGCTTCCTGTCCCCCCTGCCCCCGTCTCCTCCGCTCCCCCCTCCTGTCTCAGACCCCCAGTTCTTCCTCCTGGGCCAAGGGGTGCATGGGAGTGAAACCCCCAACGACTGGGGACCTGGGACAGAGGGACCCTCAGGGCATCTTCAGAGCCTCGGAGGTGGGGAGGCCGAAGGGGCCGCAGAGCCCACTATAAGTGGCGCATCCCCACAACCAGAAGACCTGGGGCCTCCAGGCGGCCCACAACCTCTTTCTTGGGGGGCCTGGCAAGAAGAGAGGTGGGGCGCCCAATGCAGGGCAGCCTGGAGAAGCCCTTGAGGCGGCCTCAAAAGGCAGCCCTGAAACCTCCAGGAAGGAAAGACGGACGAGGCAGGGAGTCCTCCACTTACGACCGCCATGGAGCCCCAACACTCGTGTTGCCCAGGGAGACGTCTGTTAAGTGGGCTTTAACCCACTTTATGACCTTTCTGGCCCTGTTTGCTAAGCAAATAGCTGCAGACGTTAAGTGAGCCAGATGGTTCTTAGGCATATCTGGCTTCTCCACTGACTTTGCTCGCCCGAAGGTCAAAAAAGGGGATCACGTGACACCCCCCCCAGGACACTGCGGCCTTGAGACAGTTGTTTAAATGTAAATCCTGGGACCCCAGGGAGGCTGCCAGGGCCACAAGGGTGGAAAGGGGCCCTAAGTCACTTTTTTAGTGCCACTGTGGCGTTGAATGGTCACTAAACAGAACATTGAAGGTCGAGGACCCTCTGCCCAGGAAAGAGCGAAACCGTCACAGGAGGGAGGGAAGAGGAGGATTCCCTGATAAGTCCTGGCAGAGCTGCAGGGAAGTTTCTCCCGGCCTCCTCCTCCTCCTCCTCCTTCCACCCGATTCCCCTCCTGCCTCTTTTCCCTCCATCCTCCATCTTCCTCCTCTGCCTCCCTGGGAAAGAAACAGCCTTGAGCCCCTTCGGGTTCTGAGGGAAATGAGCTCAGGCACAGGTAGAGATTCGGGGGCAGAGCTCTGGGGCTTCAGTCTGACCTCCCTGATTTTGGGGTCTCGTTTCACCCGGAAAGCTATTTCCTGACTTCTGAAAGGAACAAGAGACTCTCCTCCAGCCTCGGCCCTTCCTTCTGGCTGGGACCAGGAGCTGGTGGGCTTCACACCTGAGGGAAAAGCAGCCCCCACCTGCCAGGTGCAAAGCTGGCACGCCAGACTTGGAGCTTGGCAAGAGATGCAACCTGGAGATCCCTCCCCCATTTGCTGCCCCCTGCCCTGGGCCCCCATGCAGAAGTCCCCCCACCTGCCCATCAAGGCCCGAGGGAGTCCCCTCCATGGGACCCCCCACTTCCCAGAGCAGGAGGAGGAAGAAGTACCTGGTTGCCCCAGGGGGAAATTGGCAGGAGGCGCCCAGGCTGACCTCCCCTCCCCACTGCAGCCCACCAGCCCCTAGGAGGGACCCTCCCTCAGAGGCAGGCTTTCCAACAGCACCTGAGATTCCCAGACAAGATGGGGTGGGGGCTCCCCCTGCCTCCCTCTCCCCCATCCCCCTTCCCTCCCTGCCCTCACTAGGGAGGGGGCGGACCCCCTGCAGATCCCCTGACACTGCAGGACCCTCTGTGCCAAAGCCCTGCCAAACCCCCGAATCCAGCCCATTGGAGGTCGCTTGACCGGCAAGGAGGAAGCCAGGCCCAAATAGGCCCCTCAGCCTTGGCCAGCTGGGCAGGAAGGTTGTCCAGAAGCCCCCAGGGGAAGCCGGCCCAGAGATCTTGGCCAGGCTGCTCAGAAGCGGTTGCCATTGCCTCTTTCCCAGGGCTCCAAGAGAGCGGCTGGCCCAGAGCCTCCTAGCTGGCTTGGAGCCCTAGGCAGCACTGGAACTCAGGGCCCCCCCAGGATTGAACTCCCACCCCACCCAACTGCCTCTGGTGGGATCCACACAACCCACTGAACCCAGGCTCTTCCCCAGTGGCTGCATTCACACCTGCGCCTCTTAACCATGGTTTGTTTCCGGAGGTTGAACCTGTTGGCCGAGGAGTCAGTGGATGATGGAGACTCGGAAGAAGATGAATTCCTGGGAGAGAAGCTGATCAAGAGGAGATACACAGGCAGGCCTCGACTTCCAACCGTTTATTTAGTGACTGATCCAAGTTACAACCGCACTGAGAAATGGGACATAGGACCGTTTTTCACAATTAATGACCTTTGCAGAATCAGATGCAGAGATCAGAATTCAGAATTGGCCACAGTTTCATGTTTATGATGGTACCAGCGTCCCAGGGCCATTGTGATCCCCTTTTACGACCCTCTGAAAAGCAAACTCAATGGGGAAGCCAAATTCACTTAATGACCGGGTTCCTAACTTATCAACTGCAATGATTCATTTAATGGCTGTGGCAAGAAAGGCCATCAAATGGGGCAAAACTCACTTGATGGATGTCTCACTTAACAACAGAAATGTTGGGCTCAGTTTGGTCGTAAGTCGAGGACTACCTGTATGGGGGACACTTTTTTTCTGGCAAGGACCCCGTTTACACAACACGCTTGACCAGGCCGGGGTCCTCGCAGCCCCCCTGAGAGAAGCCAGAGGTCCACATGGAGCCTCCTCAAGGCCGGTGAGAAACGCTGGGTGACCATAGCTCCCCTCCTCTGGGGTCTCCCTAGGACAAACCCAGAAGTTGGGGTGGGCTTCCTCCCCTCTGAGCCTCACCCGGCTTTGGTCAGACATGGCTGGGAACCTCCTGGAGGAGAAGAGAGTCTCATTTCACATCAACCGGGCCCTGAAAAGCCACAGCTTGAACCCGGAGCCACCCAGGATCTGGTCTGCAGGCCCTGAGAGCAGAATCTGAGGGAGGTTCAGGGGGAGAACTTCCAAGCGGAGGACCTGGGATACGGGCCTTCCTCTGCTCCTCCCTGCCAGGGTGGGCCTGCCTGTCCCTTCAGTTCCCCCTCCCACTCAGCCCCCGGTTCCCCTTCTGGGCCAGGAAGTCCATATTAATGTCTCCCCCAGTGAAGAAACATCCTCCCTGAACAACGGATGCCAATAAACCAGGAACAAAGGGGTTCCAACAGCACCTTTTTTGGCATAAAAACTCTCAGCCCCAGAAATTGGGAAGGTCAGAGGGGTCCCTCCCCCAAATAGATGATCCCCACAACAGAGGAAGAGCCACCAGATCTCCAGAAATCCTGTCGCTAGAAATCAGGTTGCACCATCCATCACACTGTGGGCATCACCGCCATCTTTGTAGGGTTTCCCGGTGATAAGATGGGTGGCCAGTAAATTGGATTGATGGATGGATAGATGGATGGATGGGTAGATATTTAGATAGATAGATAGATAGATAGATAGATAGATAGATAGATAGATAGATAGATAGATAGATAGATAGATAGATAGATATGAATGGGTAGATAGAGATAGAGATAGATATGGATAGATAAAAGATAGATAGATAGATAGATAGATAGATAGATAGATAGATAGATAGATAGATAGATAGATAGATAGGGATGGATGGGTAGATAGAGATAGTTGATAGATAGAGATGGATAGATAGAGATAGATATGGTTGATTAAATAGATATAGAGATGATAGATAGATAGATAGATAGATGTGGTAATATAATCTATTGATCATTTTATCATTTTCTGTAAGGCCTTTGTATAACTAGCAATAGGTCTAGGGATATGTAGGCATTCTTGGTGGGGGTAGGAGTACCTTTGCTCATGAGTGTCTCATCCTGTTTTGATCTGCAAGTTTAGAAGGAACAGGAAAATAGGTAAAAGTTCAAGGTACACAGTTGTGTTTTCTCATGGGACTTTCCAGACTTTCCCATGGGACTTTTCGTGGCTGTATGATCTCATCCTAGTAAGGTAACATCTGGGACTTTCCAAGATTGTATGTTCTCATGCTGGTGAAGTAATCTCCGGTAGAGGTCATTGTTTCTGAATATGCATACTGTATTTTTGCTTGTGTTTTTTCTCAATAAATACTGCTACCTGAATTCGCTCAGGGCTGGCATTTTCTCAGACATTTTCCCTGTGTCTCATTTCGAATGTCAGTCCACCACAAATGGTGACCCCGACGTGATAGCTTGGAAGGCTATACGTTTCCCGCATCCTATACTCATCGTCGCGGACGCCGACTGGGCCCTCATCTTCTTCGCTGGACGAAGATAGATTCTTTTCGTGAGTATGGGGGAGATCTCTCAAGGCTCAGAAAGAGCACATCAGGGAATTGAGAGGGATCATTGGGAATAGTTTTGGATTTGGAATTGGCAGTAGGGGTTGTGCTGTAGGAAAGAAAGAAATTGAGGACTTACTACAGTATGTTTGGAAAAATATTAAGTCATATCCGGAGGGAGGTAGTATTAAAGTAGAGTCCTGGAAAAAGATAGGGAAATTTTTGCACGAGGAACCTCGTGCCCTTCTTCAATTTTGTTAACCTGGAGGTGATTATGGATGCGTTAGCTACTTATGAACA